>NC_060212.1:20841250-21146071 GCF_021130785.1 Homalodisca vitripennis
TTTATTATGAATATTGTACGTTTTATGGGTTCCAAATGTGTAAATATTGTTTTGACGTAATATTATGTGTTTTGACATAATATAGCATAAGTTTAAGTTATCTATATCCAGATTACCTTTTTCAACAAACACTATTTCAAAGTAATCTTACAACAGATATTCTAGCAAAGTTTTCTTTATATCATTTTCTTTGTTACAGTGGAACTACTATAATAGTTGAGAATTAGGAAAGAATAACAATACATAGACCTGTACATAACTAATGGAACTAAATTTTTAACTATTTTTAACTCACCCGCCAATTGCGGTTAGAACTGGAGATTATTATAAATAGTATATTAAATATAATGTTTGTTTAAAAAGTGTATTTTAATTATTTACAGCTTAAATACTTGTGCCTATATGCAATTTGTTATACAGAAATAGAAATTAACAGCTTGCCTAAGGGATTACTGAGGGATCGTTCCAATTTCGAAAATCAAACAGTTTTGCAGTCGCAGTATATGTGAATAAAACCAGAATAGATTTTGAAGACGAAGGCAAATATTTATTTATAAACTTTTAAATATAAATATCTCAGAACTTATAGTATATTCAACTCAATCCAACCATTTATAAAACCTTAAAGAGATCAATATAGAATTACATAAATTGAGTTAAAAATCGACAAACAATATTTTTCTTATATAGTATTGAATCTCTAGAAATTGTTCCAAATTATAAAATGAAGTTTCTGTTAAGTTTTGAATGGTGTTTATAATTGAAAGGCCAATGAAACTTTAAGATTAAAATGTATTTTTGGGCTATTCGTGTAGGAATTAAATCGAATCTATGCTTTATAAAAATATTGAAGAAAATAGAATATAATAGAATAGAATATATTTATTTCCATCTTTTTCATTTATGTTACATAATAAGATGACAACTTGGAAAAGGCAAATAACCACCATTTTCCAGTATTCGGTGGTTATTTTGGTAATTTAATTATAACATAATTACAACTTAAATTAGTAGTCTTCCGTAATAAATTAACATTTTATTTTTTCGGCTTCTGTAGCGCATACCAACTAATAATAATAAAAATAAGTATGTAAGAGAACGAAAAAAAAAACATATTTAATAATTGCACCTATTTTACAGTTACATCACCGTTAAAGAGAAAATAATTGAAGAGCATCACATTAAAGATATACAAAATTTATAACAATATAGATTAATACTAAATTAGATCGTAAGCTAGACAGTCAAAGTTAGGAGACAATATACAGTAAAATGCCTAAATCGTCAATATTATTGAGCCAAATTTTAACCTTTTTGGAAAACAATTTAAAACTAGTAATTTGTTTTATATTATCAGGTAAAAGATTGAAGCATTTTGGACCTAAGTATACAAATGTTTTTACAAAGAATGATCTGTTTACCTTTGGTCTAACAAAAAAAAACGGCGGAATGTGCTTCGAGTTGAATAAAACAAATTTTTCAGTTCCACTGTTGCCGCTCTTTTTGAAAAATGCTTGAAGAACTTTAAACACAAAAAGGTTTTTTATAGGTAAAATTTGCAGATGTTTGAAAAGATAGTCAGTGTGTTCACGCTGTTTTTTAAAAAGCATAATTCTAACAAAGTGTTTTTGGGTCACAAAAAGTTTATTAATTAAGTTATCATAAGCGCCACCCCAAAACTGCAGCCCATATTGAAGGCGGGAGTTTATCAACGCGTAATACAGTGATCTTAAGCAAGTTATGTCACAGATATTTCTTAAGAAATAGAATGTTCGAATTGATTTCCTGATTTCGGCGTGTAATTTATTTATATGACTTTTCCACATTATTTTGTTGTCAATTAAAATTCCAAGGTATTTAATTTCGGGTGTTTGTTGAATAACTTCGCAGGTACAATTTTGTACACCTAAACAATTGTTGTGGTACTTAAACTCATAGTCAAATTCAAAACCAGTCAAATCAAAGTTTAAAATTTTTGTTTTTGATGCATTTATTACCATTGCATTCCTGTTACACCAATTGTTCAGTAAAGCTAAGTCATGAATTATCGACTCTTTAATTGTAGCCCAGTTTTCAGACGAATACAAGAATGCAGTATCATCGGCAAATGCTATGATTTCTCCACGAAACTTTTCTAATAAGAGATCATTAATAAAGAAGGAAAAGAGATCTGCCGATAGAACTGAGCCTTGAGGAACGCCGATATTTACTAAATTTATGTCACTCAAAACGTTGCGTATCCGAACTTGTTGTTCTCTATTTTGAAGAAAAGTTAGAAACCAATTTAGTGTAGGGCCTCTAATGCCGGTTACTTCTAGTTTTGTTAAAAGATAATCATGACGGACTAAGTCAAACGCTTTTCTGAAATCAATAAATAAGCCTGTTACTTTTTTGCCAGAATTTAAATTTGTATAAACCATAATTATGCATAAGTTTTTCAATCGCGTCCTCTGTGCTTTTACCTTTTTTAAAACCGAATTGATTGTTAGAAAAAAAATTTTTTGAATAAAGAAAACTTAAAAATCTTGTTCTCATAAGTTTTTCCAGCAGTTTCGAGAAAATTGAGAGCAGTGTGATTGGCCTATACTGCTCTAACAATTCTGGATTTCCGCCCTCGAAAATTGGCACAACTATTGATTTCTTTAAAACCGTAGGGAACACTCCGGTAGCAAAGCTTATATTGATTAGTTTGGCTAAGGGGTCAGAAATGACATGATTTATTTTCTTTAAAAGAATTACATTAATGCTATCAAAGCCGGAAGACTTTTTGTTCTGAATACTTCGAATTGTACTTTCCTTTTCATCTTTGTCTACAGGAAAAAGAAACATTGATTGATTTTGTCTTTGTAAATTAGTAAACGTTTCGTTACTTTGGCCTAGATTCTGATAAATAAATTTGGTGCTCGAAAAATAGTTGTTAAATTCATTTGCTATAACATCCTCACTTTCAATAGTGCGGCCATTTTGAAGAGTAATTTTACCAATTGGTTGCTTTTTGTTTCCTAATAAACTGTTTATCAAGCACCACTGTTCCGCTGGACGGCCACCGCATTTGTGAAACAGCTCAGCATAGTACCGGTTTTTTTTTCTCTCGTCGAGGTCAATTGTAAGTTTATTTTTTAAAACGTGTGAAGTAGCTCCTGAGATTTTGATTGTAAGGGGAGCGTTTTAACTGATTGTAAAGCAAGTTTCTTCTTTCTAAACGATTAAGTAGCGCCTCATTCATCCAGGGACTAATCGCTCTAGCCTTAGCCAGTTTATTACTAATAGTTGTAACTTGCGTACTTAAATTTATGCAATCAGTAATTTTGCTGAGAAAAATTTTGAAAACTAACATCGATATTGTTATTTTGTAGCAAACTATCCCACTTAACACTAAGAAGGTCGTCTACTAGTTTTTCGAAATTGGTAACCCTTTTTGAACTTAAAATATTTTTTTAATATCTCTTGTATTTACGTTGCGGTTTTTATCAGCCAAAAAAGACAATCCGATTGCACAGCGGTCCGTTAACCCAATATCAAAGATAGCAATTTCGAAGTTCTCAAAATTACGATATCTTAAAGAAATATGATCCAAACAAGTTTTCGAAAATTGTGTCACTCGCGTATGCTTATTTACATGCTACGAATGCTATTTACTACGAATATTTACATGCACTAAACCTATGTCATTTTGTTTACTGTAAAAAGTACAATGATCTAAACTGTCAAAAAATAAGTTAGATGTTTCAGCTTCCATGATTAAGGTAATCAAACTACAAATGTGACAGGAATAGCTTGATTGCCAGAAAAAGTAAATGTGTATAAACCAATTTACAGAATAAAAACTCATTGGTGTGAGTGATAACGATTCAAAAGTAGTTAATATTTTGTCACTACTAGTTTTTAATGAATACAGCAAAATAAAATACAGTTTCTGTATAGTTATAAAAATAGCTCTGAAAGAATAAAACTTAATTCTTGGAAACGACAGTGACTTCTTGTTTAAGTACTACCAAAAATATAAAACGTGCACAAACTATAATTCACAAGCATAATATTTCGCCATGCTTAAAAATAAATACTACTTTGCTATACATAGTAAAAGTAACTAAACAGAATAAAATATTAAGGCCTAAATAAGATACTAAGGTAAATAATGTACCGCTTGGTAACAATTTTGTATGAGAAATATTAAATAAAAAAGTAAGGTTTCTTGCTGTATCTGACCTGTTTCGGTATGAAAGTTATTTGATTTTCCGCAGATCTTCAACACTGTTCACCCTTTCACTGGTCGCACCTTCGGTTCTTCTTACATAGAACTTTCCCTCCCTACACCACACGTACTTGATGTTAAGTTCCTTACAGGCATCTTTTAAGCTTACGCAGAGAAGTTGTTTGTTATCAGGGGTGAGGTGTTCGCCGATGTAGATCCTGGTGGCAGAGAATCTGTCGTTAATATCACAGGCCATAACCGTCTTTTTCTTTTTGAAGGATTGTATCCAGGCGTCTCTCTGGTCTCTGGTGGTGAACCTGGCCACGATGGGGGGTGCTCTTGTCCTGCTGTAGGTAGGAACTCGATGGACAGCGACTACAGTGTTTTCGTTCACCTCCAGACCGATGGCTCGTCCCACGTCCCGCAGGATGCTCCTCTCGTCCCTCGCCCGCTGTCTTTGGCAGTCCGCTAATCTCAATGTTATCTCGACGAGAGTACTGCTCCAGATCTCGGACCTTGGTTTCCAGGGAAGACACCTTCAGTGTTAGCTGTGCGTTTATAGCCTTATATTCCTGATTTTTCTCGGCTAATTTCTCTGTATTGATTTTTTTTATTTCAGCCATTTGCCTTGTTAGAGTCATCAATTTTTTCAGAAAAAAAATTCTAGAGCCGATTTAAATTCTTGAAACTGGTTTGAGTGCGACTTTAGTTCATCAAAAAACCTCCTTTTTAAAGGCGTCCATGAGGCTAACCATAAACTCCTTAGTGAGGGTTGTGGCTCCAGTCTCACCTGACTTAATGCTAGAGCTTGACGGTCCCTTGGTCTTCTTGCAGGCCTCACAGTACCACTTTCTCCTGGAGTCACGGGTTTTCACTGAAAGAATCATGATGGTAAAAATTATTAAAATAAATACTTTAGTATAATGTGTTAATGATAGTTTTGAACGATCTGGGAATTTGGTCATACATTAAAAAAATATTATCTACTAATAATGAATTCTTAAATAATGAAAAATAACAGTAAGCAATTTTTTATAAAATATAATATACAAAGTATGAGATTCATATTTATAAGGATTGTGATTCCATTTTCAAGGGCGGCTTATCACAAGGACTTTTTGCGTTAAAGGGATTCTGAGATGTAGGCCTCAGTTGATTTTGTCAAAGGATCTTATTTATTGGTTGAATGATCACAAATGGAGTAAAATGTTGACTCAGATTCAATTACAAAAAACTACGCTTTACGTTTTTTATATTCTTTGTTTTTAGAGTTAATTACATAAATTAGAATCGCCACTCTGTATTGTACTTCACTCTTGGATCAAAACGTATAGACACCCGAGACTTTACTTTAACTAGAAACTATCTAACGAAGAATAGAAAAAACGGGAATTCCTTCAAAATGTTGCTTGTTTATTTCTCCATTTATACATATAACGCAAATTATTTAGAAATAAGTTAAAGGTTTTATTTCCTTAAGAATTAAACAAGGAAGTGGTTTTTGGCGCTCTTAACCAAAAACAGTAATAGTAAAAATTCGTAAGTCGTAAAAGTGTGATCCGATTAAAAACCAAAAGTTTTCATACAAGACAGGAGTACTGCTATTAATAAATTTTTAGAGTTATAAGAAAAAAGTTATATTAAACTTCCGGCTTTGCTTTTATTCTTTATGGTGTGGTTAAAGCAATTGACATTGTTCTTTTTGTAGACAAAATATTTAAAACCTGTAATTTTTAACATAGTTATAATTAAACTTGTTAAATTACCGCAGCTTATAAACTTGCTAAGCATCTTTGTTTCTGTTCTTATGACGGCGCAAACCGACAAGGCAGAACATTTTTAAATCTAAACTAAAAGAGTTCTGCATTGTTGTAATAACTAGATGGTACATTTTAAAGAACTAATTTCATGCTCAATAGGATCGTACAACTTTCGATTTGGAACTCAATGTTATAATTAGAGCATTACAGATGTCACTTGAAACTTGATTGATTAAATTTGAAAGAAGAGTTGAGTACTTTTACTAATTATGTAGTTAATAATAAGTTAACTACTTACTCGCATAGCTATATAACTGGAAATGCAAAATAGAATACAAATAATAATATACATTGTGATATAAGTTTTCTACACTATTTTAACGTTTAAATTTATTTAACAGAATTGGAAAAAGCTAATTTATTCAGATTTTTGTAGAAAACATCACTTAGAGATAACCATCGTTCAATGAGAAATTCAGAGTTAATGAAAATAATGTATATCATCATTTACAATCAATTTTGTAGTAATAACAACTTTTTATATGTTCGTTATTTTGTAGGATTTTCTCCCTTTATACATTGAACCAGCACTAAAAACAATAATGCTATATATTTATAGCATTATTGTTTTTAGTGCTGGTTTAACATATTTAAAGTGTTTTATGTTTTCAAAACCTGCAACACTAACATAATGTGTTGACAATAGAAATATTGCTGTAAGATATAAATCCTTAGGGCAAACTCCGATGATCAACAAGCCTGGGTCGGTTATGTATCACAATGTGTACTTTTAATTCTAACTAATCCCTTTACAACCACAACCATTGTCCCGGGACTAATTACTCGGCAAATCCCGACTGAGGGTAGCAACCGGGTTTTGGTTACTTATCACACTATACCGTAGCTTTTGTTATTAAATAAATCACTTTTTATCCCTAATGAGCTTTTGCATTGAAATTACAGCTGGTAACGTATGTAATTAATTACTAGTTTCTGTTTATAGTATAGTATATTTCACTATATAATTAGATTTATTTATGGTGGGGTTGTTCATCGCTTTATTTTCAAGTTCAAAAGTTAAAGTGTAGTTGCCATTACTTACGCATTAAAGTTACTTACACATTTTAGATTGAGTATACAAAGGTAAATCTTCCTACAGTAATAAAAGCAGTAAAAACATCACTCCCATGAAATTTAAAATAATTAAACTTCCATGAACGTCTTAAAAATAATAAAAGGAAACTGGTAAAAATATATAGGCAATCTTGAAATGTTAGCGTTTATTTGATGTAGATCTAATGCTTGTATAATGTGATAACTGATTCATTAGCGCACCTTCAATAATGCTACACCACGCTGTGTTAACCAGATTTAGTTTTGCCTCCTTTGCTAAATTTCAGCTAGTAAAAAAATTACCTGTTATTTGTTTAGTAATAAGTTGAGCTTAGCCATGCAGTGCTACGAGAAATAAAATAGCTTGAACTGCTATAAAAGAATCATACATTTAATTATTACGGCAACATATCAAACTCTATTCCTACTACAATAATTTCGATAAAATGCAAATATTGTATCATATTATGTATAATATCTCCACCAGATACTTTTCTGATAAAATTATAGGTTTTAGAAAGTAATGACCTAAAAAAAATGTATTATGCACTAGAACATGATGGTTGAAGCGAAAGATTTATTGAATATAGGAGAAAAGCAAATAATCATCGATGACAGTGAACGATGATTTCATTCGTTTCGATGCCCCAGGAACGTTGAGCATATCTCTTGACATAACTTAGGTCAAAAATAAGATAAAGTAGGTGGCAAGGCCTGATTCAAAGTAAATGATTCTGGAGGACTAAAAGGAAAATGAATTGGATCCTAATTATACTGTAGTTAGAATACTCGGTTAATCTACCGTACTTAAACATTGTATCCAAAATATCGTAGTTCAACCAATAGTGCACCTGATGAGACAACGACAATACCTCTTCACCTACTTGCACTACTTTTTGTAGTCTGGGTCTCGAAGTCTGGGAACGATGCGGGGGTCCGATTTGAGCTTTTGCGTTCTTCTTCGCCATTTTTGATCATTTTAGAAGACATGACTCCAGATTTCAGGAAAAAAGTCTGCGAAAGAATCATATTTCAGAATCTGCAGAAAACGTATGAAACATGCCTGATTCATGTGCAATAACTATCCACAGCTGATAAGGATAGCCAGCTGTTATCTATTGTTGACGATTTTTAACTGGGCCATGTTACGTATCTGATTTAATTATTACATAAAATGTCAGTATAGCTTGTGTACTTATCAAAAATAAAGTAAACAAGTATAACAATATCCTAATTTCTTACAAAATTAAATTTTAAAAATAGTTTGAATTGTTGAATCCCTAAACTTTAGCTTCTGTGCTTACGGCGTTCTACGATGTAAAAGGATGCTAATTTCAAGTATATTTTTCTTTTCATAGGACAAGAAGCTGAGAAAGCAACCCATTGCACTTAATCATAAAAAGAGACTTGCACTAGCTTCATGTATGAGTGGGTGTTAAGAATTGATAAGATTGGGCGTAGGATCCACCTCTTGTCGAGATTCATTAGGAAACATTGCAGGCACCACATTATCTCAAGAGATAACCATAGGTCATATTATGTTTGGCGAGCAGAGGTAATATTCCATTATATCCAAACTAGCAACTGCCTTTAACATTTAAGGAGCCCCACTAACTCCAATAGATATACTTGCAATAGAATAGACCTAGTGGTCTACCCTTGATTCCTAATATCTTGACAATTTTATTGATTTTATGTTCCAGGAAATCTATGGAGTTGCCCAGATTTAAATAAGACATCATTGGTTTTATTGTACCCAATGTAGGTTTTACTGGGAGGAATAAACCAGCCCGAAGTGATCACTCCGGGGGTTTGAAGTAACTTTTGTGGACACATGATATGTAATTAAATTAATAACGTTTATAACATTATTTAATTAAATAATATCCAAAATGAAACAAATGGTTTTATTTCAATAATGATGCTGTCTGAAGTAAAAGCCTGTCCTCTGGAGTGATTTAGTATCAAACATCCAAAAATCTTTACAAATCAACTTCGCTTTTATAATATTAATAAAATCAATATATATCGAAATACTAAAATAACATTTTGAACGCAATTTAGTTAATTAAGCTTCAATAGCAACAAAACCTCAGTAATACCACAACTGCACAAATTGTAGGCTTATGGGGATTTGTTTAAAAGCTATTGGTTGGGACTTTGGGGTCTGTGGCTATTTATCATCAGTAGTATTATACTCAAAGACAGTGATACATTGTGTTATGTAACAATACAATCATAAGTTATGAATTTAAAAAAATAGACTATGCTTATAGTCATTTAGTTGGAATTTGGGTAATTGTATTCTTATTTTTAATATTAGTTAAAGCAATTGTTATAGGTCTCAGATTTTGTGATAATAGTCTTAATATTTAACAAATTACTTGGCAACTTGCATCTCATGTTATATACAGGGTGATTCACAATGATGATTCACAGGAACTATAGGAGCTCATTCTATATTTTTTTAAATTAAGAAATGTTATTTAAGCATGGGTTCGGAAATGCTTAGTTAGCAAGTTACGTCTAGCGAATGATTTAGCGCCGATTTCAGTTCACTATGTAAAATATGGTCTTCCTAAAATTGTGGTGCATAGATTAAGTGGCGAATTCAATAATTTCTTTTTTCCCTTCTGACCCAATAAATTGAACAAAATGTTTAAATAATTACCAAAGTTTGATTTTGTGGTAATATATCAAGTTTTAGAGGTAGAAAGCTCCTATGTATTCAGCATGCAATCAAACCTTTACAACAATATTTGGTTTATGATGCCTGTTAAATATCATCTCTAAAAGTAGTCACTAAACTGCAAACTTAAAAAATCTTTAATCGAGAATAATATAGCTGTAATATTTCAATGTTTTACTAAAGCACGATTTTATTAGAACCTTTATTCAACCAAAAAGAACTTTTGGGATTGTCTGGGACCAGGAAAGCAGAGACGATTTCAGAGAGCGTTTCCTCTCGAGCGGTGCCATAACGATACAATTTTCAATTGTATTTATCCCACTCTTATATACTATGTCTTCCAAAACGAGATAATCTTAATTACAAAAAAATACAAATTGCAATACCCAAAAAACTTGAGTTTAGTACAGAAATATCTATGTAGTGCTTTGCTTAAAAAGTCATTGGAATATTTTAGATAAGCGTCTGAGGCGTCATCTTCTTCTGAGCTACACTGAAAAGACTTTACGATCATTGTATAATAAATTGGTCAAAGCCATTGCGGTTAAAATTACAGTTATTAAAATATTCTCTTTTATTACAATAATTCATCGATAAAGATACTTGAGGCTTTTGAGAAGCTTTTCCTGTTTGCTGCTCATAATGAATTGGAAAACGTCAAATGAGATTTACACATATTATAATACTAAACTCTATACGTATTTTTACTAAACGTTTTAAGATTAGATCCTACTCTGAATACTCAAACCAGTAGTAACTTTTATACAAGCATTAAATGGGAAATTGTTGTACCTTAAGACAGAAACAATTGTTTACATGAAAACTCTCGTCACATTCGTTAAAATTGTTTTCAATCACAATATATTACTTGATAATATTAACTGATTTATATTAAAAGCTTGCCTCATAACACACTTATTGATACAAAGTTCACTTGGTCTCGTTAATTAAGCCTTCTTAGATCTTGGCTTAAATCGAGTTAGTAATATTTTATACCATACCACATTACAATACGATGCATAATTAAATACGATATTTTTTGCATACCAAAATTTCAATAACAGTAGTTAATTTACACTTACTGATTAGAATATTAACATGTAGCTCATTAAAATTATATGTTATTTTATTACATGTCATTTCTTAAGTATTTGAGACGTAAATCCTCGTCCCTTTTTTAATTTGTCTTAAACAAATGGATTAACTAATCACTTAGCCAAGACGAAAGTCAGAGACAGCTGTGCCTAGAGTTTAGCACACAAGTGGAGCAAGGCAATGTCAAGTGTCGTGCTCTCTGGTCTTGAGAATACAAACGGCTTTATTTGCACGGTTCAACTAAACACTTTTCATTTAAGTTTATACAATGCTTCCACGATTTAGTGATAATCCTGTATTGTATATAAATAAAAGTCATAACCAACATAACAGTTAAGCAAAACAATTATTTATAATTGGCGAAACATGTAGGCTGGATGAGTGTAACTTTTGTCTGGCCATCCGTCTGTAAGACTGGACGTTTTCTTGAAAGCAAACGAATCTAGAGACTTGATCTATACACGCAAGTACATGAATATAACGAGATATGTTATACCTTCCAAAAAATACAACCTATCATTATTTTATATTTGTTTCTAGTAATTATTTTTAACGAATGATAATTTTGTCTATAAAAGTCACGGATATATTATATATATATATATATATATATATATATATATATATGTGTGTGTGTGTGTGTGTGTGTGTGTGTGTGTGTGTGTGTGTGTATGTATGTATATAACACGTGTCGCGTAACAGCTGTCATATTTTAATATGACGTATGATTCTAGAACGCCTTTAGATACTAGTCATTTTGCATTTTTCTAATTGCCATCATAAAGTCAATGTAAAAGTAATTGCTAAGACTCAACCTAATCCTATGGAGCGACTTGCTTTCTCATCGATTTCAGTGATCTTCATATAGATATGAAGCTCCATGCACTATTTCAATTCCATAGATAAGTTTCTTTTATGAAATATAATGTGGATAGTCAGACGGACAAACATTTTGTACCCCTTTGAGTGACAGGTTTTGCTAAATGCTCAGCCCATAAAAGGTTTTTGATTTTAAAATGTATTTATACAGCTATTTTACCATTAACGTTTGAGTTTAGAACCCTGTCCTCTCTCTTAGTACTTATGTCACTAAAACTGAATCAAACTTCATAAATATCTTATTAAAAAGTCTAAACTTTAAATAGCATTATTCGAAGGACACTGATTTAAATATATTCTTCTTTCTATGACTATATAAGTTCTATGACATTAACGTTTGAGTTTAGAACCCTGTCCTATCTCTTAGTACTTATGTCACTAAAACTGAATCAAATTTCATAAATATCTGATTAAAAAGTCTAAACTATAAATAGCATTATTCGAAGGACACTGATTTAAATATATTCTTCTTTCTATGACTATAGATATGGAAAGGCTTCAATGTCTACAGGATTTTCGATAATCACCACGTCATAAACTTATTAGTATATTGTCTCTCATGCTTGTAATAACTTTATTGCCATGTCAAAAGTTTCATGGCAATTTTATAAGTTTCAATCTGTTAGGAACCTTTAGATATAAGAACTCATTGTGACAGAATATGTTATGTTAGCTCGCAGAGTTCCGTCTCTATCTCCAGGGACGTATTGCAATAATCTAGAGCATTGTTTTTATTGCTCACAAATATTGGATGAGTATTTCTATTGACAGAGAAGTTGTGTAGGAGCGAGAGAAAGAACATGAGCGACATGTGTAGTTGGTTAGGAGTAGATAACATTTACACAATGTTGACATGTCTCTGAGTCCCGAGAGAGACATTTCGCCGACAATCTTCAGACAATGTTTGCCACATAACTATATAAATAGGTCATTGTGAGTGCACCTGGCTTTACACTTTCTTTAAAAATTATGATTCTTCGTGGAAAGAAAATACCACGAATCATCCTACAAATTATACTATTATCTCAATAGAGGATTTATGCTTCAATAGAAACTGATATTTATATATAAGCTAATTTGATTAGATTCATTAAGTATTACAACTGTAATTTAGTTTCGATAGATTTAATTAATTTAAACCTTATTTTAATATTAACAGCTATTACTATTTTACAGACTTTAGTATGTAGAAACCACGAGTAGTCAATGGTACTTAAAGCTAAAATGTAGGAATGTTACACACTATGTGTCGCCTAACAGGCCTCGCCAAGATTGCATGTACAGTTTCTTAATTGTTGTTAAATTATTTCTTAAATATGATTAGTTCTGACGTTAACAGAATTGCATATACAACTCTTACATTAACTAATGACTCAACCTGCAACAGGTAATGGTGGTATTGCTATATCTCTTACTCATTATACGTCGATTAAGCACTATAATACACCAAATGTTTAATTAAGTCTTAAAATTAAGATGAACAGTATGATATAATTTTTTTAATTTAAGTGTAAACCAAAACAACAAGTTTACTTTAGGACTTCAGACTCTGGATTTATATTTATTACTAATAGGGACCTTTGAAAGAAAAATAATTAGGATTTGATGAACTATGCAAGTAACGTAATTTTGTGAAAGAATGTTTTTAATAATTTTTCATATGTGGCCTGGTTGATGCTAGGACAACACTAATAAGGTACCGCAATCATTATTTCATAGTTATTTGCTTAAAACAATTGTATTATTGGGTCAATAATAACACATCTATAAATAATAATAAATATAATGTGTAATGTAAGTGTAAGTTAAGTTTTAAAAGAAACTTAAAATCAAGTTTTTACTAGGTAATAGTAACATCTCACAATATAAATATATTCAGGAATACTAAAATCATCAAATAGTATATCATGGTACTTTTGTTCCGTAATTTCTTAACAATGTCCGAAGTATAATACTGTCATGTGTATGTTTGCAGTGATAATAAACGTGACGCGTAACAGGCTTCACTGTTGTTGCTTGAAAACTGTCGAATATATTGCTCAGTTATCGATAAGATCCACGGACAGATAGCCAGACTTATAATAAGACAGAGAACAAATTTTTACCTCCCCCGGGAGACAAAATGGAATTTATATCAGCCTACTGAATGATAGGATTCAATGCCACATGCATATTCCTTAGATTGGCGTAATTAATCATTACCCCATTAGTCTAGGTATAAGTCTAATTAAAACTTTCCATCCTACAGATGAAGTCTTACCACATATGTCTTGTCTCATGACATATTAACATTTGTTTTTATTGCGTTTGGCCTCGTAGCATTCTTCACATAATAAAATTTTCTGTGAGCTAGGAAGGGTACTACAGTGCAAGACTGCCCTTAAATCAAATCTGTCACCGGTTTTTACAACTGAATTGAAAAAAATCTAATCAAATTTATGTATTATAAATCATTGTATCTTAATAAACAAAGTTTGTTGGTGTAGTAATATATCACGTTTTAGAAGTAAAAATCTCAAATATATTCAGCGCATAGTGTTTTCTTTTTTTTATATTTTTAATATACGAATAAAATGTCAATTGTCTATACATCGTGCACAGAGACAGACAGACGGAAATGTACTAGGCTAAAGTTCATGAGATAATCAAGTTTTGTACCTATACAATCCCTTTATTTATACAGGGTGTTTGAAAAGTATGGGTGCGGCTTAATATTTTAAAAACCATAGGAGATAACATCTAAAAATTTTGCACAGTGTCATATGGCTATGTAAACTATTTTTCCTTGCTATTACCATGACATGCCAACCATGGGGGGACGGCCCACAGAGGAAAGCATGGAAATCTTAAATTGAAGCATGGGTCGAGTGATACCTCATTTGAAAGAGCTCACCGCATCTCAAAAGGTTTATCCAATCAGAAATGGCGGGTTGTTTTAGGTACACATTGTGAAGTACATTATGCGCTGCCATTTCTGACTGGATCGTCGTATTCTGATGCGGTAGGCGGCGTTTCACTCTACTAACCAATGTGTTTTCACTAACTTTTTTTAATTAGCAAATTATGTCATAACTTTATAACACAATAAATAAGACACAATAAATACCGATTTTTTTTTAGTTTTTCAACTCTACTAAGTGAGCTCTTTCAAATGAGGTATCACTCGACCCATGCTTCAATTTAAGATTTCCATGTTTTCCTCTCTAGGCCGTCCCCCCATGGTTGGCATGTCATGGCAATAGCAAGAAAAAATAATTTACATAGTCATATGACACTGTGCAAAGTTTATAGATGTTATCTCCTATGGTTTTTAAAATATTAAGCCGTACCCATACTTTTAAACACCCTGTATATTAACAACAAACTTACTCATAAAAACGAGTTCTAGTTATGAATTAAAAGTTTTGATGTAAACAATTCTAATTCCTAAGGAGAAATAGTTATTAGCTTATACGAAATTAGAAAGAGAAACAATAAATGAATACTCTTAATCTTAGTATTTCATTGAAAGAATTTTGAGCCCACTAACAGTATATACATATTCTTTTATCGAAAAGAAAACTTTTTACTCGGCAATATCTGCAAACAACAAGTCGATTTACGACGAAGCTAATAACATTATAAATCTGGAGAAAGATTGTAAAAACCAGTAAGGCTATTGTAGGGAATATTTCCAAACAATGTATTACCGCCATTAAGCGAAGGGTTGTAAGGGTAAAATAGGACCCGCTAATGGGCACAGGCTGGGCATGCTCAAAGCGAAGCTTCATTTAAAAGTCACACATTTACGTTTTATTTCTTTGTTCTCTTTAGTCTCACAACTTACTAAACCATTGTCTAGCTTTGTGATGCTGACTTTTGAGTCTTTTATCCGCGTTGAAAACTTATACAATATAAAATGTAAATCATTGCATAAATTGCCGATAAAAAATAATTATTATATCCAAAGATTGAATACTGTATTAAATTGGTTTTCGTATGAAGATGGAAAATTAAACTTGTTTATTATAAACAAGTATAAAGTATAAACCTTTCAAAGAGTTCATATATTTCATGCACGTTTATTCCTGAAATAAACTGTTGTAATTACATCTATATTTAAAATACTGATGTGCTGCACGCTGTCTTCATAAAACACTTGATTTTTTAACTTTAGTTAAGTAAAATCTATGGAAATACAATATAGCAGATTTCTAAACGTTTTTGCCAATTATGAAGTCAGAAACATATATTTTGCCTTAAAATTTTCAAATGCAATCTCGTTATTAATAATACATAAAATACTAAATAATCTTAGTATCTTGGTTTTATAGTTGTATTTTAATAGTACCTCCACTTGTTTTTGTTGCTTATTTATAGTATAGTTCTTTATAGTTTATAGTATATTGCAGCTTTATAGTGTATCCATCTACAGAAGGTATCCTCTAAACCGCCCTTTAATTGCCCTCGTTCTAGGAAGTGAGTCACATCTATTTATAGCCACACTTAGGTCGCTATCAATGGACAGGTCACAACACGTCGATGTTTATACTACCTTAATCGTGAGTTATTTATTGTACAGTACAGTTTTTACTTAATTTAATACTAATAGCGGCTGTGAATCTTTTGAATACTGTAAATTTAATGCAAACAACAAGTAGAGTCAAACTTAAACTATTTTTTAAATTTTTATGGTAAAAATAACAAATATAATAGTCCAAGAACTAAATTAAGAGTCAGAGACAAGATTTGATTTCAGCACATTGATGCATTATACTACACTACCTGACACATCCAGACTTTTATTACTGAACATGCATTAAAAAAACAAAAATTGTGGAATGTATCTCGAGAAAGATTTAAATCTCTAGATATACACTTTTTACATGAAACCTCATTTTTATATCGACAAAAATGAGTTATTTAATGCGTCATTTTTGTGTCAATATCCTTTTGGTATGACTATCTGTATGTGTAATTATCCGCAAAACAACCCAAGAATAAAATCAGATATGGATTTTTAATTTTGCTTGCAATATCAGTGAAGCGTGTTAGTTTATACCAGTTATAACGTACTCGTAACTTATATTTATAAATATCATATTTGTGTGTATTTACATCAACCATCCAATGTTTGCAAAGGATGTTTAAGTAAGTCTAACTTCATTAGAATAGGAGACTCTACAGAAAATGCCCCAATTTGCAGTGTAATTTTTCTGGACTTAAGTGCGTCTCGCTTCAATGTCCTGTCCAGACTTTTTAGCTAGACTACCCTGCTCCAGTAGTGTAAATATAGCTTGTACCCTTCCTAACAGGTACACAATTTTTAACAGCTCTTACACAACTCATTCTTCTATTCTATTCTATATATTTCCTAAAAAAGCACACAAATATTTGCCTTTATATATCCTTAATCTCATGTGCGTTTATTTGGCAAAGTTAATAAAATAATTAGTATAGTTTCATAGAAGTAAAAAATACTAAATAATGATTTTGGAAATTAATTCCAAATTAAAATAACCGTATATGTGTTAAAAAATCAGTTTGTTGATCATTAAATACTTTTTTTCAAGTAACATTACTAAGAATGTTTCAAGAATGTTTTGAATTCTTCGTTGAGTATAATCGAATCTTTTGTGTAGGTGTTCTAAGCCAAATACATTTATATCAAAGGTACAAGGAAACATAGGACGGTTAGATCTAAAGACAGAATTTATCTCAAAATCGTTGGTTACGTCAGCACTTCTTCTTACTCAAAAACGTTTTGAAATGTTTGGTGTTTTGAACCAAGTCTCATAACATTTACCCCTGAATAAGGTTACTAAGGGAATTACAATTAAACTTCTCTGAGTCCTAAACTTATGAAGAGATAAACACCAGCGTATAACAGACTATTTGTATTTAGGCAGTTTGTCAGCATATCCCAAGATTTGTGTATTGCGATCATGAAATAGGTTTTTTGCTTTTTATATTTTATTTTATACATCTCGAAATCCGGATACTCTTTTGTCGTTTTCTGTTTGTTCCGTGCAGTGTAAAACATGTCCTCATGAAATTACCGAGACATTAAATTAATGAACTAGACTTTTCAATGACCGATTAATAATCTACAATATGACGTAATATGTAACAGTGAGGGATAACAGAGGTTATCCAGAGGTTATAGGGATAATAGGGTTGAATAATGAGGTATAGGTTGCTTTCATATATCCGGAATATCCCATAGATACAAGAAATTTAAAAAAAATCTACTTGGAAACTTTACGGTACATGATGTATTTCAGAATGATTGAATCACTCTCGTAACGCTTGGCCTGTAAAAAAACCCCACTTCCAACACAACAAAGTAATAAAAATATAAATGTTTGAATGCCTTTAGGTTTATTTCAAAGCATATAAAAGAGATTTTAATTTGTAATTAAGTGATTGTTATGGTTCTTTTTATAATAATTTATGTTTCCAATAGTGCAAAGTTTACGTATGATTACCTATAAAGATACTGGCTATATTAAATGTATACCCCACTAGTGTTCAATTATGGCTGGTTTACACCAGCAAAAGCAAAATACGATGTGTCAGTTGTAAAAAAACTATAGATTTCCAGCATTGGCACATCATTAACTATAAATTTCGAAATTCTGAGATGCAAGGGTAGTTCGATAGGCCTAGTCTACTACGGGAGATGACTGTTGAAGTTGCCGTCGTTCCCTAAGAGTCAAAGGTTCTTGCCAGCCTAGAAATAAAAGTGTTCCACCTGATGCCTCCTTTGACTCGAAAGGCTGGCTCAAAGCTGGTTCCCCTTCTTCCGAATGGACATGACGAGATTAATGCCACAAATTCTTCCTCATGGATCTCGATAGGAGGAGGCTCTTACCCCCAACCTTACTCATTAAAAATATCCTTTCGATCCTGAAGAAAGTCCTATTAGAACTAGGTTCAATTTCTAAGTTTCTTTTCCAAAGAGAGAAAAAATCAAATGTAATGAATGGTAAACTCTTTAGGTTTAAAGTTGTACCTGTATGTTGAACTAAATCAGCATATAAATTGGATTTGTTGTGCTTACGTATATAACAAATTATCCAAAGCATGATGTGATTTTCGGGCAACACCAAGATATTGTATACTAAAGAGGGAATCATCGGATGAATTGATCGTATATAAATTATATTCTAAAAGGAAAGGATTATAATGTAATGCACTTGAATTGATATAAGGTTTTTCGGTAGATACTTATTGTACTTAATCACATGTTTTGTTTCTAGCAATTACTACATTTTTAGTTCATTAATATTTAATTCTATTGAAAACATCATAGAATCCTTTAGAATTTAATTCAAATAAAATATGATGTTTCATATTTTGACTTTACATGGCTAAAACGATATGGTGTTTCTTATATATGATCACGAGTGGCCTCTACTAATACTTTGTTATTTGATATTGTAGGTATATTACAAAAGTTCTTACCAATTCTAGATTACTGCCTATTGTCCCCGTATCATGTTATTGGAAATACCTACGACTTGCGTAATACCTTAAACAAATATTTACGAAAATCATTAATTTATTACTAATTGCAAAAATAGAAGAACACACTTTTAAGTCGGTTAGTTATTTTAAGTGTACACATTTATTTGTAATTAACCGTTTCAAATAGTATCGTAGTATCATATTAAGTAAATATTTTTCATTAAACACTCTCTAGCTAAAGTAGTTAGGAGTAAATTATGACCTGTAATGGAGTGAGGACAGCGTCGAGCGCTTCCTTACAGAAACGACGTTTACTTTCTCATTTACTTAGTTAACTCATGTTGTAATTAAAGTGTTAAATTAACTTATGTTAAGATTATATTAAAATGTTAGGGAAATCTTACTATAGTTACTAATATCCATTTCTAGTTATCAAGGCTCTTATTAACACTGCCATATACTGTGTAAGAGTAGCTCTGCTCTCTGGTGATTACTTGTCTGTCACATCGGATGTATCAATGTATCCCTTTATACATGAAACCAGCACTAAAAATGTTCTGAACTAAAACTGAAATTCAAAAACTAAAATTGATGTTAGAAGAATCAAAATAAGTAGCCGATGAGTTTAACACATGTTTCAAGAGAAAGAAAAATATTTCTATATATATGTTGTTTAAAAAATAAAAATGCATATAAAATAAATAAATATAAAAAATATATATTATTTTATATATATGTTGTTATATCACGCTTCAAGATGACGGTGATTGAAGTTTAGAGATTAGAGCTTAATACCGGAAAAAAAACGTTTAGAATTACAACACTTATTACTGAAATTTTTAGAAAAGTTTTTAGATTACCACTAGACATATGACAAAAAAACAAAAACGGTTGGTAAATAATTTTAGATATAAGCTCTATACAATTGTAATACAGTATTAGCAATGATGTAGTCGTTTAAACAAACAACGTGCATTATAACGGTTATAATTCACAAAAATTATTGAAGGTTTTTCATGTTTTGGATGCAAATATATCTAATATAAAATTTTCCAACTTTTTTATTCTTTGCGTAGGTTTATATTTTGTCCATGAGACGAAGTAATGAAGACATTTTCTCTCAAATCTCGGAACTTCATCCCATCAGCCTTAAAATCGGCAACACTTCCAAGAGAAGCATTACTAAAAACACGTAATTAAATTCTAGCGTAATTTTCTGTTGAATGAAATTAGTTGTTCAATGTAACCTTTGAGCTAGTAGAGATGGGTCGATACCAATACTCGATACTTGAATATATCGATGAATAGCGGTCTTGTTTAAAGGCGACTGCACCATCGAGGTATCTACCATTTTCAGGATCGAAGACCTTTTCACTCGATTTGAATATCAATTCGTTCAAAGACGTTAACTAAAACTTAAACTATATAGTCAAAATAAATGCTTCAAGCACGTTGGAAACTTATAATATTTCATTTATGTTTTCATTTTGAAAGTAGTTAAGTATTTAAAAACTATACCGACTGTAAAAAGATAGTTAACATCCTTAAGATTTACTGGAATTTGTATCGAGTGCCATATTTTTATGACGTCAGTCACAGTTATATCAAGGACAGAGAGGAACCATAGACTGTGTTGAATATTTTTTGAGCTAATGGTTTAGCCCATTATATTTGTAAGCCTATTATAACAAATTATTGTCTTCTTATAAAATTTGTTTCCTGTTACTTAAAACTTATTCTGTACTGTTTCATATTTTTTATTGGCAAGATATCTTAGTAAACCCCTCGTCATGCTATTAATTTGTGTTTTTCTAGAGAAAATTTCACAGCTAAGTAATTAAGTTGGAAATAATTAAAAAATATGTCTAGGCTGGCAGGAACCGTTTAGTCTTGGGAAACAAACCCCACCAACTCCAACAGTCATCTTCCATAGTAGACTAGGCCTATCGAACTACCCTTGCACCCCAAAATCTTTACATTTGCTGTCAGTGATTTACCGCTCCTATACATCCATAAGCTTGTCCAGATTTAAGTGACACATTGGGTTTTGCTGTACCCATTGTGAGTTCAACTCGAAAGTATAAACTAACCACAAGTGAACCTACCTGTGGAACGTAATTACCTTAGAATTTAACTTGTTATCGTTTTAAAATTTAAACCTGCCCATACAGATTTGAAAACCAAGTCTATGAAACAAATAAGTGATTTCATTCTCACAATGTTATGTTTTATAACTAATATGAAAGACAGATTTTATTACTTGCATGGAAGTTTGCTAATCATAAAATGATAACGCGATTTTATCCAAGAAGCGAGTAAAGTGTTTTACCCTACTTCGTACAAGGAGAAGATAGAATATCGTGATAAAAATTTTGGGGTTTTCATCATACACAGCATCGTCACAATTATTCCAAATATTTTTTATGTAGAAGCTAAATTTTATAACAATAAAAACTTTGGTTTATTTCAAACTACATTTAATAAAACAGACACCTTTAAAATTTAATACTTTACTACTGGGTTTCGTCGTTAGACACATATGTCGACACACCAATTAAAAATGGTAAGTGTCATAATAAGGACTGTTGTAATATGTGAATCTCAATATTCAAGTGGTAGTTTAGCCGAACGTAATGAGTTGTTTTATAATGCATTGTTACTAATGAGGATGAGTGCTACATTTTGCAGTACCCGACTGTTTGCTCTAGGATTGCTGTTGGCGTAAAATAAAAAACACCTCATCACTTAGTTCAGTATTAATAGTAATGACTAAACTATAAAACTCGTTGCATAATGTAAAACAGCAACTTTATGAATGTAAAACCGTTAAAGGGATTATATACCTATCAATGTTTAACGTACCTTTATTACCGTGTTCGATCGTTTACAGCAATCATGGTACAATTATAATAGTAGACGGTTTAGGTTTCATATTAATACAAAATAAAATGAGATTATAGTTTAATTAAATATTTTATTACTTTAAATTTTTATAATTTTGATAATAATAATAATAGTAGAATTATTTAATTTAAATTCTATTAATATAGAGCACTGATTAATTAGATTGTTAGACTGCAATTAAAAAAGGATACACAAATAATATTTTAATGGTTTAAATATTCTTTATTTAACTTTGATTTATGTTCCTTGTATTGTCTAAGTCCTTACGAAATTCGTATCTGTTAACTTTTAAATACATTCAGCAAAGCCTATCACGTGACACTAAAACATAATCGCCATTTAATGATCGCCATAATCGCCATAATCGCGATAAAGTTAATATATCTTGATTAATTTTGAACTTTTGTAAATTTCAAATTACTGTCAAGATTCCAATAAGTGATTTGCGTATGCGTAAAATTTCAAAATGGTTTTCGGTGTTTGTTTGAATTTTATTATATTTTCAGTGCTTTTACATAATTCAATAAAAAACTATGACGAGAAGAAAACTAAATTGGTCAGGGAGTAACGTTATATAAAAGTAACGATTATTTCAAGCACGTTCTCAGACTCGCCATGTAAAAGAACTGGTTAAAGAAAACTTGTGTCCCTGAATGCTTTTCATTCACGCCTCCTTCAGTTACATTGAAAGAGACTATCTCCTTTCATTTACAAAGTATGAGTGCTCTTACTGTAGCAGTTTGTTACTGAAGTTTAATGTGAAAAGTAGGTAGGTTAGTCTCATTATTAAAATAATATTCTGTGCATCTAGTATATGCATTATGTAAGCATAAAAATACAAAACATTCTTTCAAAGTAAGAACGTATGTTACTTTTATAAAAGTTATTTGCCATATACGCATTTATTTATTATTTATTAAACTAACCCTTATTTTAATTTTTAATGCTTCATTGTCATTATGACAAGATGCAAGAGATAACAGGACATGATTAACACATAATACGAAACAACATTTCAAATTGGCCATGGTGTGTTTTATCGGATAATCAGTATCAGATGGTAAACTTTGTAAATTGTGGTGAGAAAAAGTCATCAACATTTCCTGATGATATAAAAGGAAATTAGTACATATGTAAATGAATTCTAATTTAAAGATCCAGTTTCATGTTATTGTGCAAATAATGAATAATAGAGACACCAAATACATTCTGGATACCCTGCATATTAATTCAAATAATAACAGTTACCACGCTACAATTCATAAATCCTTTCTAATAAAAAATACTTAGGAAAATAACGTTTAAAAACTTGCTTACTACGTCAAATCGGAAACTGAGCCACTTCATTTAAATAAACATTGAATCGCAAAAATTATTTTCTTATATATGTGTGTGTGTGTGTGTTGAATGAATTTATTGATGAGCTAATAATGATATTTAACTCTAATTCACAGATTCCGGTACATCATATTGTGTACATAATTAATGATAGAGATTTTATATATGTTCTGTATGTTTAATTCAAATGATAAAAGTTTACCTCACTACAAGTCATAAATTCATTCTAATATAAATATGAATTAGGAAAATAACGTTTAAAATCTTGCTTACTAACGGAACCAAGTCAAATGAATTTCCCGTTCTTTAAAAAAAGCTTATATTTTAAGAACTAAATTAGCTCAGCATTTCAGTTTCACGGTACGTAGGAGAAACGTTTTGTGATCAGCAAGCCAAATAACTGTAATTTGTATCAAGTCTGAAATGAAATACCCTGCGCCAGGGCTGACTTTAATTAAAAGGGTTTCGTAATTTAGATTCCACTATTTTGTTTTGCCTGCGCTGCATACATACATTATATTCTTGCATTTCTGATGAATCTTAATTTGGTTTTGACTTGGAAAAAAAGGTTTGGAAGTTTATAAGTTTATAATTCTTAATATAATATTGTTTCTATATTTAATGTAAACATAATTTTGTCCTTAAGGAGTATTAACGCTTTATAAATTAGTTGAAGATATATGTATAAACATTTTAGTATATTAAAATTACGATAGCTTCATTTTGTGCAGAAAATTCTTTGCCCTCCTGTTACTCTGAAATCGTTTGAAAAATTATATACAGAGTGAGTCAGAAGCTTTAATACAAATATATAAACCCCTAACTGAATCATATACAGGAATCCAGTGTTATAACGATGTGACACACTGAAAGGTCAGCATAAGGAGATGACAAGAGAATTTATATGAACATTATAGTTAAAATTATACTATCAATTTTTACAATTCCCTCCTGACAATTTATGTTAATAATAAAATACTGTTTTACTGTTTTGTTCCTTCTTAAGTTAAATAAATGACAGCATGGTTTCCATAAAATAGAGAAATGTCGAAATAATAAAAAAAATTTAAATAATTTTAATATTACCGTACAGGCTTTTATCAGTGATCTATAATATATTAGTAAACCTTTGGGGCTTACCTGTTTAATGGAATTTTTACAAAGGTCTGCGATACATTATTTACTGGAATTGAGCCATGTCCTAACCTATATAACTTTGTAGTAGATATAATGTACTTCTTGGGGTTTTCTGTCAAATAACTGACTCCTATCACTTTTTGTAATAGCATGTTTACGTTTTCAGCCATCCAAATATACATTATGACGGTGTCAAATCAAATAAATCCAATTCCAACGGACGGTCGCTACCGAATCTAGCTGCAGATCTTGCCGACTGGTAATGACATTTTAGTTTCACGACTTGTCAATCTATAATATACATATACATATATATATATATATATATATATATATATATATATATATATATATATATATGTATATGTATATATGTATATATATATATATATATGTATATGTATATATGCTATATATATATATATATACAATTACTAGATATATGTGTATAATAACCAAACACTATGTGAAGGCGCTAAGTTTTGATGGATTTTGGTCTTTCAAATGAATTTCTGTTTGGCCTTATAGCTTGAATGTTAGACCACTTTATTATTAAGTACATGTACGTGTACAAACATACACTTTTGGCAGATTTTCTTGATAGTGTCAACAAGGTAAACTCTACATCGGCGTTTACAATATTATTTACTTGAACCAGAAGTGCTTGTACACGAGCAAAGCTTACAAAAAGCGTGCGAAGTCGCGGGGAACAGCTAGTTTATTTATAATTCAATTAAAGTAATTCATATATATAAAACATTATTTTATTAATTTAAACAAATTATACATATAAAGTACGTTTAAACGGGGGTTTCAAAATTACAATACAAAACATATTAAAATTATTTTTAAAATCAGTGATTTTGGATAATTTCAGGTATTAAGTTACTAACCTCAAAAATTATTAATCAGCATTGAATTTACCTTAACATAAATATAAGTTTTCAGTAATTTTTAACTTACCTCTTAATTTCAACTCATATTTCAATTGCAACCGACCAAATACAAATTTACTCAGATCACGTGAGCGCTCCTTAAAGGTAACTTTAACTTTGGTAACAATATTTAAAATATCCTGATCTAAACCTGTTAATATTGCTTAATGAAAATAAATAATTAAGGACAGAGTCGACTGGCCTACTTGCCAACATTGATCCCTTTTAAATTTAATAAAATAAAGTCTTTCCCAATAATGCAGTTCTTAGATCCCCGGTAAAGAAACTTTTTTCGAAAATAATGGCCTCAAGATAATACCAAAGTTCAATGTTGTTCACAACTTAATTATATTAGTTAGTACATTAGTCCTCAGAGTATGCTTAATACCAAAATTATAAACATACAGTGACGTTGTTATAGCACGAATTTGCAGATAGTAATTTAAAACCAAAACTAATTTAATTCACGATTTTAAGACGATGAAACATTTAAAACTTCATTTCAGTTTATCGGTTATTAAATGTACTTTAAAACAAAAAAAATTAATATTTCAAAAATTATGCAAGATATATAAATATTATATTTTAAGTAAATTCAGTTTATAATTGGCGTACAGAAAAATCATGATGTTTTAAAAACCTAATTGAATTAAAAAATCGAATTTAAAATTATACCGTTGCCGTAAAGTGATGTTAAACAGAAGAAAGCTAAATTTCAAGGCAATCACTCTGTGTAATTTGAATAGGAATGGTGGTTTATGACGTTATGGGACTTAAGGCACTTTATATTACATGGCCGTTTATCATAATATATATAAGAAAATTAATGTTCTTAGCATAACTTTGTGAAACTATTGCACTCACGCGTGATTTCTGTCGTATTCTTTTTTACTTTATCAGTGTGATAAAATCCTCATATTAAATAGACGTTGATTACGTCATGCGACAAAAAGCAGCAGTTATCATTACGAAACGGTTTATCATTGTAAATATAAACTTTGACATTTTACACCTTAATGTTAATATGTGTTCATATTGTAACCGTCTCTACGTTATTGTACTCACTTGCCATTTAACGCATATTCTTACTTTAATCTTAACAGTGTGATAAAAATCATTAAATTAAATATAGATTTAAGACGACAGGCGACGAAACAGCTATTATTACTTGACAGTTTATCGTGTAAATTTCGACCATTGCAAGTTACCAAATTGAGAAATGATGTGCTCATACCTGTTATTATTTTTACCTGTTCCGATCTAGCTCTTATCGTGCAAGAGAATTTTCCGTATCGCATTTTGTTTCTTCGGTGAATAACAATTAATTATCTAAGATTCTCTAGATTCTCTTCTCATAACCACCTATATGTACATCAGTGGGCAGATTAAAAACACCATCACAGCTGCAGGCGCTGTAAAGAATCAGTAGTAGGTAGGTCCAACTAACTCATGTGGGGTTAGCGACCAGAAAAAAAAATGACATAACTATGGTTTCTAATGTTAACATTTACATTATTTTCTTTACTATTTATAACTGACTAAATACAACGATAAGTAAAGTTATTGTTACATTTATCTAGAGAAGTCTATTCCAATTATACCTAAAGGATAGTGTAACTCTAAAATTAAATGTTGATATTATTGTTTAAAGTATAAAAATTTATGAGCTAAATACAAATCTAATTCGGCATGAACAAGTACATCCAATTAGATTGCAACACAAACTGAGCTCTAATTTATTCCTCAATCACTTTGTGACAAACGATTCTCTTTACATGCTTGAATTATGATATTTTATATATAAAATATAAAAGTCATTGAATTGTGCTTGTAATGATAGTTTTAACATTTCTTTACCATTAATTGAAATTCAAAGTGGCTTTTATATATTATCCTACAAGGACATACCCTTGCTCGCTGACCACCATAACCCTGATTATTGTGCCTGCTTGTGACTTCTTCATTATAACGCAATACTTTCATCAATTGTTATGTCAAGACTGAACATTATTAGAATGTTCAATCTAACCAAGGTGACGTATATTTGCCACATTAAAGGTTATTTGGCTAATTATATTTGTTAAATATCACGATGTGTTTACACATTTTGCTTAAGGAGCAAAGCAGAATTAAATAACAAAGCTACAGTACGTCTTAAATGCAAAAAGAAAACTATCGAAATTCGTTGTTGGTAATGGGTAGGTCTGAATGTTTTTATGATTTATTATTTTACTACCTGTGCACCAAAACTGGATTTTTAATATTTATATTTATCTGATTTAAAATATGTGTTTTTAATAGAATGAATTTATTAAACTATCTTATCAACAATTTCTTCTATAGAGTGTTATTTATTGCATTTATATTATTCTAAGAAATATATTAAATAAATGCTTCAACGTTTCTCATCGTCAATGTTACCAAAACATAAACGTTTCGTGTATTGGAATATATGCTCTTCATCAGGGGGTTTCAAAAATCTTAAGTAATATCGTCAAATATACACACACAATTAAAATGTCTAGTAAATTAGTGGCGATGACTTCACCGGTAATTAAAAAGAAATTTTAATTAAAACCCCAGCATACACCCGAGGGAACAAGACGACAGGAGCATTGTTGGTGCCAACCATGCTACTGTACAGAACAAGCGCAGATCCGTAAAATAATGCTTCGGTAATCCATTAAATAAAATGAAATACTATTTTTCGTCATTTTATTTAATAACAATTAAATGCATAAATAAAGTGTACTATGTATAGGAACGAAGTTATCATTTCATCAATTTACGTTATAATTTAAATTACAAATGTATAACAATGCTTAAAATTAGTCCTCAATATATACAAGCAGTTTGAAGCGATTAAGTTATATCAGAACTTTCAATTCATGTAGTAAAATAAACGTAATGGATGCACTGTTGGGATGTGCTGCTACAATATACGGTAACTTGCACAACTCAACTAACGAAGAGACACAAGTCACAGAGGAATACAGGGGTTGCAGATTACCTGGTGGTTGCGTCACACCCTCCCTCGGTAACTTTAAGGGATACGAGTCTGGGTGCAAAGTAAGATTCCAAGTCAGGATTATGTGAAGCTCGTATCTCCAGGATCTTATGTGACACACTTGTTAATTTTACTGTTTAAATTATAAACTTAGTAGATTAATGTGGGTCATAACCTTTAAACTCATTTAGAAATTGTTTGAAGAAGAATGCAGGTAGAAATGTTTAAAGAAATGCAGTCAACGCATTTTCAAAATATTATTCATTAACTATTTGTTGATGGGCATTGAAGATTGTAGTGTTTATGTAAATATTGCGTATTTGATTTTATTTTAAAATTTTGATATTTTGCTTTACAACTAATATTAACAATAATGCTCATATATTCTCATGTGTCAAGATTATTTTTAATTTTTAACCTTATCATGAGACTTCGAGAGTGATAGGCAGAGCGTTAGTAAAACCTCTCACTCGGGGGACAGATAAAATCTCTCTTCTATCTGTATTTAGCCTTAACTTCTTTTTGTGTAAATAAAGATTTCATTCTGTTTGTAATTATAGAAATTAAATAGAACATTTTTATAATATTTATTTGTAAATTGGCACGAAGCAAGTTTATCATAGTATTCAAGTGAGAATTTAGGATTATTCTGTTAAAAAATTGTCTGCGGTTTCCAAAATTTCAAATTTTTGTACACTTGTATGTAGGGTGAAGAATTCGGTTTCAATTATTTTAATAAATATTAGGAATGTTTTAAGCTAATACGTTGTATGCACAGAAGTTTAAAATGTTTTATTCAACAATATTGCAATAAAAAAATTAATATTCCTTAGAAAACATTTGTGTAAAGTCCAAGTAAAATTTTTTACACAATCTAATGACACGTTTTCAGAAATAACATTGAGGTTTTCAAAAAATACCAAGTTTAAATTTATATAATAATTGCCTAATTATACATTTTTAGGAAAAAGTGTGATTTTACACAAACCTCCACATGTTTACGTAGGATATTTTTTAATTTTACTTTGGTAACATCAACCAATTTTAATCCTGCATAAAAATCAACAACTAATAACAAATAAAATCTAATAATATTGAATATTACGTGTTAGATTATAACAGTCTTATAAAATAGTATGATATAGAATATTTGATTAGCGTAAGTAATAATGGTGCGCCTTCGGTTCCACCAAATCCAAGGTAACTACACAATATACTTTACATAAAACATAAGGCATTGTCCCTTTTATCACCTGTTTATATTCTATCCCTCAATACAAATCCTTTTTCTTTCTTCTAGTCGCTTTTGGGCGTACGTTATTATCACCGTAATACGTTTAGAGCCCGGTGAATAATTTATAAGTTAATGCCAATATTTGCCAATTATAAAATTTACCACTGACTTTTTGGTGTATCTAATTACCATAAAGCCTAGCATGGCTGGGGTAATGACCAGGGAGGGTGTGGCTCTGAGTTTTGGCAGGAGTCATGTCGACAAGTCACGTACACTTTGATAAGTCTTATCTGTTACTGGTTTATATTGTAACAGTTATCCAACGGGTTTAATAACACAAATTATATTAATCATGATGGCACAGGGAAAATTTCAAAATAAATCTGAGGCATTTGTCATCTTAATACCTGAGGTGGTAAATAATGTACACTAAAAATTTAGAGACATGTCAAGCAGGATTTAATTGTCATAATTTATCTTTCCTCTGCCAGTGGATGTAAAAAAGAAGCCGACACTAGGAGCAAAGTTTGTTTCTCAAGTTGCTAATGAGGTGACACCTAGGTCAGAAATGCGATTAAGCACTAAAACACCTTGTGTTTATTATAGAATATTATCATACGCAAAACAGAATTAAAACTTACACCTATTATTTTATTTTTATGACATATTACACTCAGAATAGAAATTTTAAAAACAATTTAAATAATTAGTTCTTTATTTTACTGTCATTTTTATGTTGTTGCGAACAGCTGTGTAATGTGGGTTTACTTCAACAGAAACAATAACAAAAATTGGAGTAAGTGCACTAAAAAAACTTGAAATATGCGTTATTTGATTTTTTAGATCTCTGTCATAAGGTAATGGAAAACTTCATTTTATGTACTAACTTAAGTATCAATTACAACCGGTATTTTGGAGTATGATAAAGAGCAGATTTTCCATATGCAATTCTCCATCTGTTCGCAAGACGTCTCTAGAGACACATGGGTTTTACACTTAAATTTTGTATACCACTTAGCGAGACCTGTTGCGAGATACGTGGTATAGCGTACTCCTGCCTTGCTATGAATAACAATGTTGGAAGTAGAGAACGCTTATTCTGATGGAAAATATCTTTAGTGTTTTAGAAATGAAAAAAGGCAGCTTTCTAGATAGTATGATATTAAGACAAAGCGTAATAGTAGACCTATGACACTAGTGCATTCATTACTTTCCTGAAATTAACTTGAAAACAAAACAGTCCAAGTAGAATGTTTTACGTTTCTGCCTTAAGCAGAATGACCTTTTAGAGTGGCCATCTGTATGTGTAAAGGTAAAGGTTGGCTGTTTAATAATTGGTATTGTTAACCCTACTTAAATAATTAGTCTACTACAATTTGTAAGTATAATAATGATTACTTGTTATAATAAGGCATATGAGGTGGCTCTTGAATGTTGAACTTTAGGATTTCACTCCTACTTTTTGCTTTCCTACTTATGTTTTTGTTAATTGACATATCTACAATTATAACTAAACAGATTTCAGAGTGTAAGTGTATCATAAAATATCTCAGCTTAAATAGTGTTGTAAATAATTATTAAAATGTCCTTAAGAATGCCTAAATTGTAACAATTTAGATGAGTTTAATGGTGGGCTGTTTAATAGCTGGGATTGTTATCCCTACTTCACTATCTAAAATTTGTAAATATAGTATTTTTATCCCTACTACAATTTGTAAATATAGTATTTGTATCCCTACTACAATTTGTAAATATAGTATTTGTATCCCTACTACAATTTGTAAATATAGTTTTTGTATCCCTACTACAATTTGTAAATATAGTATTTCTATCTCTACTCCAATTTGTAAATATAGTATTTGTATCCCTACTACAATTTGTAAATATAGTATTAATTACTTTGTTATAATTGGGTTTATGAGGTGTCTCTTGAATGTTGAACTGTAGGATTTCACCCTATCAGGTGACACGAGATCATTGAGACAGACAAGTAATTACAAGGAGGGCAGAGCTACCTGGACACAAGATATAATCAAGGGGCAGTGATAATCAGAGGGTAGGGTCTGACGTCAAACCTTCCAGAGTTCACTCTTGTGTCCAAGTGGAAAACTAATGTTCCGTTGAAGTGGATTCTAATACAGTAATTAAGTACTGGATTTGTTTTAGTGGTTAGTTACGTGTTGGTATTACTTTCCAGTAGTGTGTTGATGAAGATTACGGAGTTCACAAACTATACAAGGAATAATCTTGTAAATTTAATTGTAAAGACATATAGTTAAATTTATTTTTAACATTTAATTTGGATTCATATCATCATTTGAGTATTTTGGTTCAAACTATCTTAGCTTTAGGATAACTCCACCTTTACATAACACAGTTAACTATACTTCACAAAGGTATTGTTGTAACTATAAAGAGTTCGCCTAAATATACGAACAAACAACAATAAACATTTAAACATAAACAATTAATTTAAACATTTTAATTACAACATGAGTGAACAAAGTACATCAGGAAGTAAACGTCGTTTCCATAAGGAAGCGCTCTACGATGTTCTCATTCCATTACGGGGAATGATTTACTCCTAAATACTTCAGCTAGAGAGTCTTTAGTGAAAAATAATTACTGATTCTCTTTCCCACTTGGCCACTTGAAACTGGTAATTAGCTACGGAGTATATAAAAATAATTAAAAAACTCAATGCTAATTTTGGTTATCATTGCCGCGTGAAACAATTTAAATATATTTATCACAAATACAGCTCAATGGTATTATCAACAATATTATTTCCAATGATAGGCAACATCGGTGAGTAATTAAGCATTCAAAAACATTTTAAATTTATTTGCTTAAAACCATAGTGATATGGACTGGTGGACACCCCCATACCCTATATGATCAACACAAAATCGGTTTGTTTAGATATTATCATGCAAGGTAAAAACGTTTGCAAGATCATATAAACGTATATTGCAATACGAGAATGCATGAAGAATACTACAATGTCACTATCAAATATAATTGAGTGCTATGAAATACTAAGCTTTTAGTAATTAAAAAATAAAATAAAAAAACGAAACAATCACTGTTTTTGGTTTTAGCAGTTTACAGACCTGTTTGAATAAACCAAACAAATGTTAATATAGTGAAATTTTACAGTTACAGCCTTGTAAAAGAAATTTTAATGCCACACGTGTTACGAGTTTGATTCAAATATCCGGGAATAAAAATCATATTCCATTCGATTTCCAGGCCGAATTCGTTAAATTTCGTTCATATGGGCAACGCTGGATCTATAAACTGATTATAGTAATTAAGTCTATTAGCTGAATTACTCCTCTTATACACATTCCTGATTAAGAATGAAAACATGTATTTAATTGTACGGAGGTCAAGTCCATTACGCCAGTAGATTTGAGAATAAATAACTTCAAGTGTTTTACAATCAAAACACCAGATACCTCAAAGAGAATTTTATTTAAGAAGATTTGCTGACGTAAAAAATGTGGAACAAATCTAGTATGTAGAATAACGTATGTCTCAAATTTTTCTTGTGGTTGCCATAGTGTTTTATAGATTGGAGCACCAAGGTACAAAATTCTATTAAACCCAACGAAACAGTCATTTCTTAAAACGCTCTTATAAATGTAAAAACCATCGACAATGTTTATCTGTTAAAAACAATAATGTGGCTTGAAAATATGAATTAGTTTTCAACTAATTTTTTTAAATGACATACTAATTCTGAATGGGATTTAATATATACATGTTTTAATTAATGTAATTAAAATATTATTTTCAAATAACATCTACGAGGATAGGGATGAATTAAATCCTAAATCTCAATTTTGTGGAAACATATAAATAGGAGAAATAGGTATTGAAGAAGCGTGAACTCTATGTTGTACCATTTACTAAGATTATAAGCTATATTGTTAAACTGCTGCTAGCTGGCCAGTCTAGCCGGGAAGTCTGGACAAGACATTACAGTGAGACGGGTGTAATGTGCCGGCTTAACTCCAGACAAATTACATTACAAATTGTGACCTTGTACATTGAGTCTCCTATTGTACTGAAGTTGCATTTTGTTAAATTGCCTTTTGCTAACATTGAATATTTTGTTGAAAAACATTTCTGATATAAACTGTTTTTAAAGTTATGAATATCAAATAAAGTATTTTATTTAATTTTTTAATTTTTTAACAGCAATGTGCACTTTTAAACACAGTAGATGCCTATAAATATGCAAACAAAAAACCAATTAGACAAGCAATACCATGGGTGTTAATAGTGGACCCATATTTGTTGTGACTTTTGTAAGTCATTTCATAGCGTTGGTTACAAAATTCTATGTAAAATCTGACTTTTTCCTGTTAGTGCCATATTGAAGATAAATTTATAGATTTCTCTTCTTAACCATTCTGGAAATCATTTATTACATGCAAATAATTTCTTTCATCAACCCAACCCCTATGCAAATACGCAGTGAATCTATTCCCTCAGAACCTAATTTTCGAACTAAACCCGGGGACAAATTACAATATTCCGTCCACTGATTACAGACTTATCCCCGCCTACAGAACTCAACCCGCCTACATATCCTGCTGTACCTGAGGATGATCCAGTCAGGTTTACTCGTGATAATCAGGTCGGCGAGACTGTTAGTGAATGATTGCATGATAAGTCACGTCTGGCCGACTTTGTAATATATGTCATCATTAAGCCCTACATACTAGAATTCTCCACTATTAAGTAATCACTGCTCGTCATTCATTTAGGATATCAAGAAGTCAATTATAATTTTTATTGCATTCTTCAATCCAAAGGCATTTAAAATTTAATAGTTGCGTGTATTTTAAGCAGGCAAGCGCCCAAGTATATTAATAGAGATACAAGATTCCACAGAGTTGGGTCTCTGACTAACAAAAATACAACATTCATATGTCTAATTATCAATATGTATTAGTTCCCTACAGAGAGGGATCTCCATGATTTCGTCACAACTAACGGGCCAGAAGCTCCTAGAGGATGGAATGTGTTATATCTGATTTCCTACCCACTGTGAATTCTAATCCGAATAAATAGCAGCATACTTTCGGTGGCCGATGGTCTCAATGTGTTGAAAGTTTAAAAAAATAATCGCTTTTATTTCGAAAACATAACGAGTGTAATTTTAGCGAAGGCAAAAAAGCACTAATGATAGAGATAAGGCAGGCACGAGCAGGATACCGGTTATGCTGGTGGTGGGAGTATGTTGAGCGGGAAACGGTGGAGGCAGTCAAGGTGATTCGAGTGGAGTAAGCGAGAGTATTAGTTAGCCGTAATTTAAACATACTTTTTAGGTATAATTTCCGGAAGATATTCACCATACTAGATCTTAATTTGTATTTTTGAGCATAAAATTGAACTTCTTCCTAACATACATAAGTTTTAAATTATGTCACTATTATTTTATTGCAATAAGAATTACAAGCCAATGATTTCTTTTTCCAATTAGCTAATTCGGTAAGAATTATTATCAGCTTGTCTGGTCTTAATTTTTTTCACTAACAGAGTTACTATCACACCGTTTTTACCAAATATTACCACGCCCTAGTACGGGTAATAAGTTTATTGCACATTTTCATACTTAACATGCGTGTAATAAGAAGCCAAAACACAATGCATGAACAATTTTAAACTAAGAAACACAACATTATTTCATTTCTGAAATTTAAGTATTGATCCAAATTTCCCTATCTGTTTACGTTTGTCAGAACCGGTCACGTTATAAATCAGATTATGGATTTAAATTCTTTTTACTAACAGCGAGTGACCTTTAAGAAGAAAATAATCTAAAGCTGGTGAACTTTATAAAGAGCGTCCTTTTGGTCAAAGAACACTTTGGATCATTCGTAATCTGTGGCCTGATTGTTGCTGGGAAAATACAAATAAGATGCCGGTTTCTCAGTAGATCACATAAAGGTTAAAAGTCATTCTCTTTAGTATTTATTGTAAAAAGCTGACATGGAGCGTCTTGATTTGTTTTAAAATGAGTTATTTTTATTGAATCAACTAATAATGATACTATAGGTAAAATATTAAAAGTATTCAGTCTAAGGTAACTAACATGACTATTTTATGTAATTTTAGTCATTTTACGAGATTACTTTTAAGGAAACAAACAACATGACTATATTTAATAGTAATAAAGTCATCACAGAATCAATAATATATGTGCATTTTTGTTTTATTGCTACATACTAAACGGTGTGTTTCGATCAAGCAAAGGTTCAAGCTAATTATTTAATTTGAGGCGAATCGCACTGTGATGGCGACGACGTTCCGGTACCTGCCTATGAAGTAATAAAATCTAATAGTGCATAATATTATTGTTTTTATACCTCGTAAAGTGCAAATATTTCAAACTTGTTACGAAGTGCAGACTCTTCAGCTGAATTAACTTCAGACGTCCAGAACTCTAGGAAGTTAGAGGTCTGTCACCTCCTGTTCACCTTGATTTAAATCGAACATTGGTTATACTGTTTTGGTTATTTTAACAAATACAAATAACTTTACTATTACCTATGTACAGGGAAGTAACAGCTATATGAGTAAATGTTATTTAGGGGTCCATTTGTTTAAATACAATTAATACAATCACTGTTTACTACATTGATAATGCGTTTACTCCTAAACCAATTTTAAAACAATTCTAATATTTTAGCAACAACAAGACGATTTACGACGAAGCTAATAACAATATAAATTTCGAGAATCACTGTAAAAACAAGAAAGACTATTGTAGGGAATGTTTCCAAACAATGCATTACCGTCATTAAGCGAAGGGTTGTAAGGGTAAAATAGGATCCGCTAATGTGCACCGGCTGGGCCTGCTCAAAGCGAAGCTTCATTTAAAAGTCATATTTTTAGGTTCTATTTCCTTCAGTCCAAACATTATTAAACACCATGTAGATTTCTGACGCAGGCTCTAGAGCTCTTATTTCATACTTAAAAAGGTATTCAAATAATGGAAATTTAAATAATAATTACTAGGCTCTAAGATTGATTCTCGTGCTAAATGTATTCAGATTTATTATTCAAAGAAGATATATGGATGTGTTTAGGCTCTTACAACGTTTATATTTTGTCATTAAAATAAGAGCTAGTGTTTGGAGTAAACTGTAGTTATCTACAAAATATGTCTAAATAACAAAACTCCTTAATGAGTAGTCTCAACAATAAAACATACTTTTTTTAAATAGATTATTATTGAAATACCCTAGTAAATTAAAAAATATGGTTTTAGATAAACAGAATTTTATATCTATGTATAACTAGAGTATTGAAATTATATTAAAAAAACTTGAGATGATAGGTTCTTAATCATTTGGCAAAAGAAACTCAACTCACTAAAAACGTAGATTGCCTAGATACAATTGAAATATTTAAAAAGTTTCAAACCTTTTGTACGTTTGGTAATGATTTTTGTGTCATAGAGATTGTCGACGACATTTCTCTTCCGGGACTCAGAGACATGTCTCCATTGTGTAAATGTTATCAGCTTCCAACCAACTACACATGTAGCTGATGTTCTTTATGTCTCTCCAACACAACTTCTCTGTCAATAGAAACACTCATCCAATATTTGTGAGCAATGAAAACAGTGCCCTGTTGTGTTGCAATACGTCCCTGGAGATAGAGACGGAACTCTGCTAGAGCTAGAATAAAAGTTGTAATACAGTTTTTATGGGTACAAGACCCCAAGAATATTACGCGCACATTATTCTTGATTCAAATATTTTAAAGTATATTGTTTAGAAACGTTTCAAGGCAACAATATTGGCCAGTCATTACAAAGTAAATATTATAGAAATACATTTTCGCATAATGAATAGTTTTAAGCCTTCCACCTCAAAATCCGGGTCTAAGAATACTCGCCTGAAGACAAAGCTAATAACATTATAAATTAGGAGAAAAACGTCATTAAGTGAAGGGCTGTAAGGGTAAAATAGGATCCGCTAATTGGCACTGGCTGGGCCTGCTCAAAGCGAAGCTTAATTTAAAAGTCATATTTTTACGTTTTACTTCCTTATGCTCTTTAGTCCCACAGCTTGGTAAACCCCTGTCTAGTTTCCTGACTCTGACCATTGAGCTCTTACTTCATATTGAAAAATAATTTCGAATAATAAACAAAAAATTTAATAAAATTTTAAAATAATTACTACACTCCATGGTTGATTACCGTGCTAAATGTATTTATATTTATTGTTACGATTAAATATACAGATCTGTTTAGTCCCTTACAACGTTTAAATTTTGTCATTAAAATATAATGTAGTCTCTGAAGTAAACTGTAAGTAAATATGAGTACAAACTATGTCTAAATAACATAACTCTTTAATGAGTAGTCTTCATAAAAAATATTTATATTTTAGCTATAGCTAAACACAAAAGTCAGCAAATTCTTTTGACCACTACCTTAGTTTTGAGGTTCAGTAATTTCTTGTGCAATACAGTTGTGTATAGTATTACTTAGAGTTTGTCCTGAAACGTTTTAAGTGTATTCAGTTTTGAACGATAAATTCACCCAAGTGGTAGGAAGATACGCAAACTAGCAATAGTGTCTGTGAAACAAATATTAATAAATATACGTTTTATCACATTCATTGTGATATTTTATATCTTATAGACCGTATAACAGCAATTTTTGTTTAAATTAAATGAGATTAAAATACATTCTGGAAAACATGCAATATCATGTAAGAATTAAAACTTAGCTTTTTTATAAATACATACAGAAAAAAGTATACTAATATGTTTTGGGATGAGCAGCATTTGATGTCTATGCATTACTAGTTTATTTACTTAATATGAAAAGGTTTTAGGTGATAAATTCTCATGCATTTCCCAAAAGAAACAAAACTCGCAAAAAACGTGTAATGCCTGGATACACTTAAAACATTTCAAAACCTTCAAACCTTTTGATCTTCCAGTAACAAGTTGTGTGTCATAGAGATTGTCGACGACATGTCTCTCCCGGGAGTCAGAGACATGTCTCCATTGTGTAAATGTTATCAGCTTCCAACCAACTACACATGTAGCTGATGTTCTTTACGTCTCTCCTACACAACCTCTCTGTCAATAGAAATACTCATCCAACATTTGTGAGCAATGAAAACAGTGCTCTGTTCTCTGCTAGAGCTAGAATAAAAATTTTATTAGGGGTTTTATAAGAACAAAACCCCAAGATTATTACGCGGCACATTATTCTTGATTCAAATATTCTAAATTATATTGTTTAGAAACATTTCAAGGCCAATATTGGCCATACATTACAAAGTAAATATTATAGAAATAAATTTTCGCATAAGGAATAGATTTTAGACTTCCACCTCAAATTCCTGGTCTAAGACTACTCGCCTAAAAATTGTATTGAATAAATTTGAATAATTTATCAGTCAGAGGGGATGTTATCACTCAAGCATGAGAATATGCCTAGTTTAATTTAGTTCAACAATCATGTATTCATCAAAATCATCATTACAGTTTATAAAAGACAAATACAAAAATAATGATAATTCTTGAACTATCAACATAAAGAGTAATGGAACAATAGCCACACATGAGCCTAGGTTCTAGGAAATAGGTACTTCATTTATGAAAATGATAAATAAAATAGGGCCCATTATTAAGCATTGAGTAACTTCTGTTTTTCTCGAAACTTTCAACCGTTAGTTCTTACCACTGCAACAAAGTTGAACATATTGAAATCGCTATACGAGAAAGTGTGCTATATTTTAGCTTAGTGCGATATCGGAAAATTATAGAATTAGTGATGAATGTGTGAATAAATGCTGGTTTTACCATATAAATAAATAAATAAATAAATATATATATATATATATATATATAGAGAGAGAGAGAGAGAGAGAGAGAGAGAGAGAGAGAGAGAGAGAGAGAGAGAGAGAGAGAGAGAGAGAGAGAGAGAGAGAGAGAGAGAGAGAGAGAGAGAGAGAGAGAGAGAGACGAGAGAGACAGAGAGAAAGAGAGAGAGAGAGATTTTTCAAATATTAACAGAACATTTAAGAATTATGATTTCATTTTCATTGAGGCTTATTACAAGGATTCTGAAATGTAGGCTTTTGTTGATTTTGTCAAAGGATATTATTTATAGGTTGAATGAACACGGAAAAGCCTTGATAAATTATTATTACATTGTAGTGAACTGGTATCAAAATTATGATGAATGTGTGTAATATCAGCAACATTTGTAAATAATTTTGAAGAGAATGATTAGGCTATACATTAAATTATAAAAATGGATGAAAGCTGTGAATGTTTTCTAAATATTCGCTTATAATACTGGATGATAAAAAGGTTCAGTATTTTGTAAGATTTCATGACTTATTATACGATACATAAGAAAAAATGGAAGTGTCATACTTTTGCCGACTGTAATTAAATCTGGCAGGAGTACACCAACCTGTTTCAACTTAAGTTAAGAAATAACTTACGAATTACAAGTTTTTTTTTAGATATTTTATAACTAGAATTGCAATTTGATTTCTAGATTACATGAGGAAATTTTTGTTTTCTCTGTTTCATATCATACATTTTTAGATGCAAGCTGTTAATTTATTTTGTTGTATTTTAGATCAGTTATTAAAAATACATACCGTACTATTTAGTATTACGTATTAGTATTTTTAATACAGTCTTTATAAATTGCATTGTTAAGTAACAAACCATATCATAGGTGTTGCATACAATTCTACTGATGATAAATAGCCACAGACCCCAAAGTACCAACCAATAGTTATTAAACAAATCCCTATAAGCCCACAATGTGTGCAGTTGTGGTATTACTGAGGTTTTGTTGCTGTTGAACCTTAATCAACTAAATTAACTCCTCAAAGCAATGATATATTAGTATTTTCTATACATTTATCGTATTACTATTATAAATTTGAAATTTTTTTAATTCTTGGATTTTTGTACATAAACAAGAAACGGTTATTGGACAGATTTGTTTTTATGATAGCAGTAAAGAATTCAAACCGTTTATTTTTTCTGGATATAATTTGATTGAACTTGATTGTAAAATTAGTTTTAATGAATGTATGCATGAGTAAGGTTAATTTCTGACAGGTTTTAACATTTCTGTAAAATCGAGACTGCGTTCAACTAGTCGGTATTTGCCGAGTAATTAGGATGGGTCTCTGAACTGGCTCAGTAATTTGGATTTAGCTTTGTGACGGTAGATGTTAATATTATTTTTAATTTATGACTTAAGAACTTTGTTCTTACGTACTTTTTAATAATTGTAATTTTTAATTTATTTATTTATGGATAGCTGCCTTTGTCCCCCATACGATATATATATATATATATATATATATATATATATATATATATATATATATATATATTTAGACGTCGGACAATGGTTGTGGTTGTACAGGGATTAGTTAGAATTAAAAGTACACATTGTGATCAATAACCGATCCAAGCTCGTTGATCATCAGAGTTTGCTGTAAGGATTTATATCTTTCCAATATTTCCATTGGCAACAAGTATGTTAGTGTTGCTGGTAATGAACAAATAAACTAATTATATCCTCTGCACCTTTGTTATTGTGTTGTAAGGACTTTGAAGTTTGACAGTTATGTGTAAAGATACACGATTGTAAAAATACTCAAAGTGACTAGATTCTTACAGCTATTTTACAATGAAAATCTATGTATAAATCATGGCTTAAATTGTATTTATTTAAATCCGTTCTTCTCCATCAGTTACAAATGTAGACCATTATTTTAAGTTTTTAGTGCTCACATAGGATGTTGTTTATCATAAAATTATAACTAGCGATTTTATCCAAGAAGAGAGTAAAGTGTTTTACCTTACTTTTGCTTCGTACAAGGAGAAGATAAATATTGTGATAAAAATTTGGGGGTAAAATCATATACAACATCGGCACTGTTATTCCAAATATTTTTTATCTGCAAGCTAAATGTTAAAACTATAAAAACTTTGGTTTATTGCAAACTACACTTAATAAATCTGACACCTTTAAGCATTAAATATTTAACTACGGGGTTTATTCGTTAGACACATGTTTTGACACGCCAATTAAAAACGGTAAGGTGTCATAATGAGGACTGTTGTAATATGTGAATCTCAATATTCAAGTGGTAGTTTAGCCGAGCGTAATGAGTTGTTTTATAATGCATTGTTACCAATGAGGATGAGTGCTACATTTTGCAGTACCCGCCTGTTTGCACTATGATTGCTGTTGGCGTAAAAGAAGAAACCTCATCACTTAGTTCAATAGTAATAATAATAATTAAACTTATAAAACTAACTGTATGAATGTATAACAAATATAGGGATTATGTATAAATATTGAACGTATCTGTAAACCTTTGTTATTCAATTAAACATCTTAGTCCTCTAAAATTTTTATAATTCTGATAATAATAATTCTAAATTCTATAAATTAAATTCTATAAATTCTATAAATAATAATTCTAAATTCTATAAATTAAACGTTAAACTAAATTCTATAAATTTAAGCCACAGATTTCTTAGACCGTTAGACTGCAATTAAAAAAAGGATAATCAATAATAGTTTAAAGGTTTAAATCTTCTTTGTTAACTTTACCTAAGATTTAAGTTTCGTGTATTTTCTAACTCCTTACGAATATTTTTTCTGTTACATTTTAAATTTACTACACTACATTTATTAAATTTTCCAATGGCCAGAAGGCTACCTGCAAGGATAGAATCGCTTTAAGGTCACTCATCCAAGCAGCAGCCACGCTGATGTTCCTTGACACTCTTATCGCAATAATCGCGCCCTACCAACTCCACTTCACTATAGGCTTTTGTAACCAGTAAGGGCATTTAGGGCTTTTGGAGAAATTTGAAAGAAAATTAAATAGTAGTAAATATTACTAAAACATTACTTTTTCAGTATAGTTTATTTTTTCGATAAGACCTTTTGAAACTAAAAGTTTCATCATCAGGTGACTCCACAAATAAATGAAGGCAAAGTAGATATTGAAGTAGGTATATTGGAGGTGGCTTGATTTTTATACCGATTTATTTACACCTAAAATGTTCTCTTAAAAGAATTATCTGAGTGATTAGTAACGTGCTAAACCTGCTGAAATCTAGAACAAATTTCAATGAGTCATTTACCTTTGTCTAATCAACAAGAAAATTTCGTGAAAAATTTTATTTATTTTTTTATTTGAATATTGAAAAAAATTAAAATTAGTGAGATTTGTGCCACATTTAAAAACAAAATAACAAATTGAAAACAATTCGGATCTGACATTGTTTTGTAAAAACGTTTTCCTATTAAAGCTGTGGCTTTGCGATTAGGTAAAAATAATAATATTGAAATTAAGTTTATTCCTTATATTAATGTAAGGACACTTGGTGTCTCTGTCGTTCTGCTGTATTTTATACTTAACCATAAAATGTAATTTTACTACAAAATAAAAGTATCAAAATAAAAAAAAAAATGAATTCTCTTTCACCCTTTAATGGAGTACTAATCTGATATTTATAGCATTATCTATTAGTAAACGTTTATTTAAAAAAAATGTATAAACAATAAAAATATATACTTTTTTAAATATTTTGCTATTAGTACGGTTTTTATTTTATAAGAGAAGTTACTGAAGTATTTATGTCAAACATAATTAACGGATCTTTTAAAAAATGACTTTTTTAACTTTAGATGTTCAAGAGGTATTACGTCTTAGTACTTTGAAAATGAAAAGGATTTTTTTCTGACGTTACATTTACACATGGAATAGTTAGAGTAGTGATCTAATTAAGATTTAGTTTTCTGTTAAGTTCGTTTTAATTGCATAACAATATTTTCTCTTTACATAAACTGATGATGCCTTAACCAGCGAAAGTGCTTTTTATACAAAATTTATATTATGGAAGTAATAAATATGTCTTTTGAATCAAAATTATTATAACCGCGTAACTTTCATCAAGGGTTCAACGTATAAAAATGACATAACATATGATATATTAATCCATGTGCTTTTTTAAATGAGCTTTAGCAAAAGTTTGCGTAAAAATTACAAGATGATGTTTTTATGTTTATTTGCGTTTGATTATGTCTTCAATGATTTTATGTAGTTCATTAAAAATATTACGGTTAAGGAAAACTAAATTGGTTAAGAAATAACGTTATATAATAGTAACGATTATTTCAAGCACGTTCTCAAAGTCGCCGCGTAAAAGAACCGGTTAAAGATAACTTGTGTCCCTGAATGCTTTCCATTCACGCCTCCTTCAGTTACATTGAAAGAGACTATCTCCTTTCATTTACAAAGTACGAGTGCTCTTACCTTAGCAGGTTGTTAGTAAAGTTTAATGTCAAAAGTAATTAGTTTAATCTCATTATTAAAATAATATTATGTCCATATAATATAAGCATAATACAAGCCTTAAAAATTATTAAACGTTATTTAAAAGTAATAAATAATGTTATTTTTCCAATGTTATTAGTCATATACGCATTAATTTATTATTTATCAAACTAGCTATTATTTGACTTTTGACGTGACAACGTCTTAAATTAGGTTGCGGCTCGGAGTCACTCATGAAAAAGTGTAACGCCCGGTAACGTTACGATGCCCGTCCAGTGGGTCCGCCGCACGGGATCCGCACGGGATAAAGCAGATAACTGTGGGTCCGCCGCACGGGATAAAGCAGATAACTATGTTTATTCGTGAAAATGTGGAGTGCTTAGATTCGTCATTTACAACAACTACAACAATAAAGGTAAATAATTGTACACTGATATTTCATTATCGTAAACTATGATTGATTGATTAATTGTTAGATTGACACAAAAGTTGAGAAACTGAGTTTATAGGTTATGTCATACTATTGACAAATGTTGATAGTGTTAAGTAAATTATTAGTTTAAATCACTCTGCAATCAATCGCAATTCAGTCGATTGAGAAGAAACAGCGCGTATTGCTAGTCAAACGTTTAAAATAACAAATTATAACCTCTAACCTGTCATAACAGTGCGACCAAACAAACGAACTAAACCGACCAATCACCACGCGCGGAGTTAGAATTTAACTGTGTTTAGCAAGAATTTAAAATTCCAATTTTAGTAAATGTTTTATTCAACTTTACCATTTACAATAATAAATTTTAATTAATTTCAAATTATGTACAACGTTTTAGTAAACAAAAATATTTCTATAGTTAAAATTTGTGCAATTCTTATTTTCATTCAATTCCTTGTTCCTATTGTGCAATTTAATAATATTCATATCAATAAATATTCTACCGAGAAAAAGACGTTGTCACGTAAAATCTTCGCCCGTAAAACCGACTTTACAGGCAACCATAATTTTTTTTATTACATCATTGTCATTACGAAAAGGTACCAGAGATAACAGGGCGTAATTAAGAGATAATACTAAACAACATTTCCAGTGACCATGGTATTCTGTTTTAACGGATAATCAGGATTGGGTTGTGAAACTTTTCAAATTTGATTGGGAAAAGCCATTAAAATTTCCTAATGATATACATATGTAATAGGACCAAACGCCTACCGTATTACCGGAATTGTACCTTGTGAATCGTATTCCAAAAAAGTGAAGGTTAAAGTTCAGAGTTTTTTAAGGTCAACATGCTAAATTATAAAAATTTCATAATATTACCCCTCTTTTCATAGACATTTTCATTTTATTCAGTTATACTGCAAATGTGTAAAACTACTATTAGGCCGACAGTCATTTGTGGGTAATAAATTTAGATTGATTGTGGAGAAAAGTAACACTTCATAATCCTTTGGATTTATGTGTCCTTTGTATTATATTTATTTACTTATACTATACTAAATACTATACATTTTAATTGGCAAACGAATATTCAACAACATAAAAACAAAATTGTTATTTAGGAATACTTACTCCTGTAAAATTGACTCTTCTTAGATAAAATATATTTAATGATTTCCTTATTTCCACACACCATCATATATTCGACTTAAAATTAACTAAACAAAGCTCAATATAATTTATAAACTTGAAAGAAGCCACTTTAAAACACACTTTAGATAACTTGTTGACATGTTTTATAATACCCTTTCTATTAAAACCACTTGCACGCATTCACATAAATAAATACACATAATTTACTGTAATGTGTGAAATACATGGTAAGCCAAATAATAAATAAAAGTATTGGTCAGAAAATGTTGCTAGATTCTCCTACTGTTGCAATACAAAATGTGGTCTTCATTACCAGTTTAGTAAAGATAAAATGATTCTCTTTCAGAATTAAAAGCACTGAATACAATAAATTCACGTAAAACAATCTAAGATTGTCGTTGTCGTATTGCTTTATTATATTTTTGTCATATCAAAAATAATTAACTAAATTGATTGAAAATTTACACACATAATGATTTTTACTTTTCCGGATCTTAAATATTACCTATACTACAGGTTACTTTATCTAGTTCTTCACGTGATAGCAACACCCACTGTGTATCTCCCTGCAATATGAGTGTTGTGTAGTTTATAAAGTTTTATACTACGCATTGTGGAATTGCAATGGTCTTTGACATGTGTGGTGTGGTTTTAAAGAGAATATAAGTAATCTAAAAATTCATTACTGTAAAAAAACTATTTTCTTCTTAGTAAAAGAAGCGAAGGAACCTCACCCCCTTACACTTAGTACTGAAAAGACCATTGAGCTTGTACCCGGAGTGATAGTATAGGATAGGGGGTGGTGCCGCCTCCTGTTGAGAGATCCCATGAGGTCACATGTTAATTCAGCAGAAGGGAGGATATATCTGTTGTGACCTAATAATGTCAAAGTAGTAAGGGAAGTTACTCACTTATAGTTTACTAGCAACGGCCTTTAACACTAGCTTCGCCCACTCCAACAGTCATGCTCCACAGTGAACCTAACCTTTCGATCAACTCTTTTATCCCAATATCTCGACAATTGTGGTTATTTATGTGCTACATTTTGATATCCATGGGAATGCGCAGACGTAAACGGTATATCGGTTTTTGCTACACCCAGTGTACGTTCAACTGGCACCCATAAGTTACTAGAAATACTTTAAGGATTCAAAATAATGTTTTCGTGAATGAATTCTTTGATGAGAAAATGGTCAGATATAGTAAACTCTAATTCACAGATTCTGTTACATCTGATTTGAAAAAGATGAATGATAGAGACTTTAAATATATTCTAGATACTTTGTATATTAATTGAAATGATGACACTTTACCTCGTTCATAAATTCATTCTAATATAAATGACTTAGGAAAATAACGTTTGAAAACTTGCTTACTAACGGAGCTATGTCAAATAAATTTCCCATTCTTTGAAAAAAGAAATTCATATTTTAAGAACTAAATTAGCTCAGCGTTTCAGTTTCACGGTACGCAGGAGAAACGTTTTGTGATCAGCAAACCAAATAACTGTAATTTGTATCTGGAAGTCTGAAATGAAATACCCTGCGCCAGGGCTGACTTTAATTAAAAGGGTTTCGTAATGTAGACTCCACTATTCTGTTTTGCCTGCGCTTCATACATACATTATATTCTACAATTTCTGATGAATCTTGGTTTGGTTTTGGCATCAAATAAAAAAGGTTTGGAAGTTTATGAGTTTGTAATACTTAATATGATATTGTTCTGTATTTATTTTAAACTTAATTTGGCACTTAATGAATATTAATGTTTTATAAAGCAGTTGAAAAATTGTATGTAAGTGTTACTATACAACGTACAGTATTAATCGGTTTCTTTTACATAAGAGTTTTGTTTATTAACTAAAAGTAGGCTTATCACAGTTTTTATTAGACCTAGGTTATAGCTGAGCTAAGAAAGTTGTCGTAACATGAAAAATGTAACTTGATCTATTGCTAGTAGAGGTATAATCTCAAGCTTATATTATTTACTACACATATCCCAGAATTATCAATGTATGTCAAAAAATAACCAGATTCCAATCTTATTTGGGTATTGAGATAACAGTAAGGTAAACAATCTACACCTACACTAACCAACGTAATGAGTCAAATAAGATGTTTTAAACTTGTAAAGGTGAAACATTGAATCTTTAACCAAACACGCAAACCCCTAACTAAATCTTTGTGAGGAATCAATTTTTATAATGATGTGACATAGTGCAAGGACAGCATAAGGAGATGACAAGAAATTGTATACGAAAATTACAGAGAAAATATGTATTTTTGTATTATAATATAATCCATGTTTACAACAATTTCGTGACGATTTCTATAAATAATAATATACTATTTTGCTTCTTCTTAAGTTACATAAATGTCTTGTCATGTTTTGTGTAAGTAAAGAAATGGCAGAGTTATAAAAATATGTGAAATGTATTTTAAATGACCATACAGTCTTTTATCAGTGACCTGTAATATATTAAAACTTTAGGACACTCGTTTAATGTAATTCTTACAAACGTCTGCAATACTTTACTTAGTGTACGGGAGCCATGGACCAATCTATATAACTTTGTAGTAGATATAAAGTTCGCTACCGAATCCAGCTACAGCTCCTGCCGACTGTTAAGGACATTTTAGTTTCACGACTTATCAATTTAATTTTTAATTCAATAAAAATAATATATATTATTATTATTATTGTATTAATTTCAAAGAATTCTACGAAAAAAGTATGTTAAACCGGAGGTTTAAAAATTACAATAGAAAACATATGAAAATTAAGTTTAAAAAAACAGCGTTTTTGTGTTATTTCAAATATTAAGTTATGAACCTTAACAATTCTTAACTAGCATAACGGTTAACTTAAAATAAATCGGGTTGTCAATAGGTTTAAATTTACTCCTTAATTTCAGCCAATTTATCTGATAATACCTCGTATTTCACTTGCAACCCACCAACCGCAAACTCAGAAGCCACTCCAGTTCCTACAACCTCAGATGCAATTCCAGTCCATAGAACGTCGTGATACACCAATCTAGGAACTGGACATGACATGATAGGAAAATTTGGTCTATCTTAGGTCAGGAAAGCATCGATCGGAAATTCCCCTAGCCATCAGTGCCGTCTGCGGTGGCGCCTTCCCGCACTTCTAGTAGAAAAAATATACCTCAAGATAGGTTTCCAAAATCTAAGTTCAAATCACGTAAGCGCTTGTAAAGAAATCATTAACTTTGGTAATACTAGTAGAATATTTATGGTAACCAGATCTAATAAAATTAATAAAAAGAAATAAACAGGGACAGAGTGGCCTACTTCTCGCCGACATCGATTCCTATTGCGAGGCGGAAAACATGAACCAATCGTCATAAAAACATTTAATTTTCACATTCAGTCAAATAAAGATTGTTTCTTGTAATAAAGTTTTTCAGATATCTGGTAAAAAATCTTTTTTCGAAAGTAGTGGCCTCCTGATAATGCCAATGTTGTATTTTGTACATAACTTAATTAGATTAGTTTATGACAGCATGTATGTTTTATAATAATTAAATGCGCAATTTTGAGACGATGAAACATTTAAAACTTCATATATGTTTATGCGTTATTATAACGGATTGTAAAAACAAAAAGTAAATACTTAACAAAATCTGTAACATAATATAAGTATTATATTTTTAGAAAATTCTGTTTATAATTTGTCGTATATAAAAATCAGGATACTTTAAAAACCTCTTTGTACAAAAATTCAAACGTTAAAATGATACTGTGGTCGTAAAGTAATCTTCAACGGAAGGAAGAGGACTTTCAAGGTAATCACTTCGTGTCATTTGAATATTTAAATCTAGGTATATGACGTCATGCAACATAGGTTAGTATATATTACCGTTTATCATTGAAAATCTCTGTCCTGGCATGTTACAAATATAAGAAAGTAAATGTTTTCATATTCATACATTAACTTAAAGAGCGTGATAATATGAAATTAATGAGCAAAATATAAAACTAATTTGGGCATGAACAAGTACAGCCAGTTAGATTGAAACATAAACTGAGTTCTAGTTGAGGGCTCATTCACTTGGAACAAACGATTCCCCTTATATAGCTGAATTATGATATTTTGTATATGAAATATACGTCATTGAACTGTGGTTGTAATGATATATTTAATTTTTCTTTACAATTCATTGAAATCCATAGTGGCTTTCGCGCATTATCCTACAAGGACATACCCTTGCTCGCTTCACCGCTATAACGTTTTTTTCTGCTTGCTTGTGACTCTTTTATTGCAAAGTAAAACTTTAATACATTTTTATGTAGCTGTAAATGAACCCCTGAAAAAAATATTATACAAAAGGTTGTACATTTCTTTCCTAGAATATTCAATCTAACCAATATTAGGTTGATTGGCGCTTTAAAGGTAATTTGGTTAATTATAGTTCTTAAATATAACAATGTATTTGCAAATTTTCTTTATGGAGCAAAAAAAATAAATGAGAAAAGCTTCAGTAAATTTCAAAAACTCTAACAAAACTCGTTGTTGGTAATGTTTAGGTATTAATTTATCATTTATTATTTTACTGCCTGTGCAACAAAACTAAATTTATACTATGGATGTTTATTTAATATAGGTTTTTTTAATATAATGAATATTTAGAATTTATTAAACTATCTAATAAAGAATAAGTTGTATTTAATGTTATTTATTTTATTGATATTGTTCTAAGAAACTATATGTTTACTTCTTTGTTTGAAGTTTATTTTTTACGATGGAAGGATTGAGAAGGAAACATAATTTTATCCGGACATTTCCCATTGTTCAGTGATTGTTTTGTATGACTGGGCGATAGAAAATGTTAGGAAAATACCTATATTTTTACGTTTGTCACTGTTAATGTTACCAAAAATTACCACTACGTTTCGAGTATTAAATATGTTCTATCCATCAGGGGGTTTCAAAAAATTAATAACGTAAACAACTTGAAAAAAAATTAAAATTAAAACCCAAGCACACATCGGAGGAAACAAGGCGATAGAATCTCGTGCCAATCTTTACACTGTACATACTAAGCTGAAATCCTAAAAATAAAGCGTCCGTAAATCCATTAACTAAAATAAAAGACTATTGTTCGCCATTTTATTTAGTAACAAATAAACGCATAAATAAAATTTAGTATGTAAATGATCGAAGTTTATAACTTAATCGGTTTTCTAATCCTTAAAATTACGTTATAACTGAAATTACAAGTGTAAAATAATGCGTAAAATTAGTCCTCATTATACACAATCAGTTTACAGCAGCGATTAAGTAATATCAGAACTGTCAATTCATGTAGTAAAATAAACCTAATGTATGCACTGTTGGGATGTGCGGCTACAATATACGGTAACTTGCACAACTCAACTAACGAAGAGACACAAGTCACAGAGGAATACAGGGGTTGCAGATTACCTGGTGGTTGCGTCACACCCTCCCTCGGTAACTCTATGGGATACGAGTCTGGGTGCAAAGTGAGATTCCAAGTCAGGATTATGAATAGCTTGTAATCTCCAGGATCTTATGTGACACACTTGTTAATTTTACCGGTTAAATTATAAACTTAGTAGTTTAATATAGGTCATAACTTATAACTCACTTAGAAATTGTTTTAAAAAAATTATGCAGTTATGTCATCATTCAATTGCAAAAATAATATAAATGCCCTATATTAGGATGAGCAGTGAAATTCGTACTGTTTACTTAAATATTACATATTTCGATTTATTTTAAAACCTTGATATGTTATACTACCGCGAATACTACCGATAATGCTAATATATTCTCATATGCCCAGATTATTTTTAATTGTTACCTTTATCTTGAGACTTCGGGAGTGATTGGCAGAGCGTTAGTGAAACATTTCCCTTAAGCGGCAAATAAAGTAAAAATTCTCTTTGTGCAATAAAGGATTAATTGTGCTTTTTAATTATAAAATTGAACTTTTGTACATTACTTTATTTGAAAAATGGCACGAAGCAAGTTTACCATAATAATCAGCTGAGCATGAGCAACTATTCTGTTTAAAAGAATTTGTGGCCAACCAATTTTCAAATTTTTTTTACACATGTAAATAGAGCAAATAATTCGGTTTCAGTTATTTTAATAAATATTAGGAATTTTGTGAGCTAATACGTTGTACACACGAAGTCTAAGATGTTTTATCCGACAATATTTCAATTTAAAATATAATACCCCTTAAAAAATATTTTGTACAAGTCCAAGTAAAATATTTTTTCATAACCTAATGTCACAGTTTAAGAATTAATATTGAGGTTTCCGAAGTTTAAATTTTGGTAATAATTACCTTATTATAATTTTTTGGAGAAAGTTTGTTTTTGTGCAAGCGTCACGTGTTTACGTTGGATATTTTTGAAATATTATTTTGGTAACATAAATCGGTTTTAATTATGTATAAAAATAAACAACTTCTAGTAAAAAGGTCTATATCTAGACCCCATTATTGTTGTTTTAAACTTTAAAATTATTTTAATCTAAAAGGAAGTGTATAAATAGTATAGAAATAATCTGATTAGGGACGGAACACTAATAACAAATAAAATCTACCAATTTGAACACGCGTAATGTTCTGGTGGTTATAGCATTTTTCTAAAATTACATGATTTAGCATATTTTATTAGCGCAAGTAATAACTGTGCATTTATATTTACTCCCTTCCCAAGTAGGTAGGTAGCAACAAAATGTACTTTGCATAAAGCATAAGGCATTGTCCCTTTTATCACCTGTTTATATTCTCTCAAATACAAAGCCTCTGTCATTCTTTTAGTCGCTTCAGGGTGTACGTTATTATCAACGTGATACGCGTAGAGCCCGGCGAATAATTTATAAGGAAATGCCAATATTAGGATCTGAGCACCTTTCTAAAAATTCTTCAAAGCATACCTTATCATCTTGACTCCCTTCTACTTATTGCTCTTACTCATTTAAAACGAAATATTTTTAATAATCAGTATGTAAAATCAGGTAATTGTACTTACTCTACAATAATAGTATAGTACTCTAAGTGTAGTAAAACCAATTATGTATTTTAGGTACGTTTATGGTCTTGTTTAATTAAACTTTATGCAGTATGTACACTATCACATCGAATGACGTACATTTAAATTTTTACCATCATAGATACCTACAAATGATTTGTTATTGGACTAGGGCAAAGAAAGTTGAACACATCATATTTGTTTTGGACGAATAATACTTTTAAAAAACATAAGAGACGAAGGTAAAAATTATAAATATAAATTTAGAATATATTATTACGTTGAGGTTTGAAGATATTTGTTAATACAGCTCAATACAGATTTTCACATTTAATTTATCTTGTAAACCAATCAACAAATATTAATTGGGATAGCGGTTGCGGCATGACTGCCTAAGCAACATGTGGATATTGTACTAGCCAGCTGTTTCGTACCAAACAAAGCTTTTCTCATAATACTAATACTGAAAGGCCAGTATACTACAGTCGCATGTATTTCAAATCCACAAAAGACTCCTCTAGAATATAACAACGCTCTTTTGACATCAAATATGTACAATATACAATATGATAATTGTATGTACCTAGACATTTCAGGAATTCTGTTTCCAAAACTTTAAGTAAGCCTGCCATTCAAGCTGAAGGAAAAGTTTTATTTTTATCTGTCTGTCCATCCGCATATCCTGAGAACAAACTGACCTATAAAATTTACATTTTGCTAGAAGCTTCAACCAATGGCAATGAAGCTTCACAAGACAACGAAAAGCTTGCTGTATAGATCAGTTAAGCAAACAAATTGAGTGCAATCATATGAATATTTAACATGAATCGTAGTAAGACTTGTAGTTATAGACTTAACATTTTTGTAACATACGCGAAGCCAGCTATGCAAGATGTGGTGTTGCATAATCCCATCTTTAATAGATGCTATGCAAGTTATTAAACATATTATTTAGAGTGCTTCACAACAATTAAAAATACTACTAAAAATCATGTGAAGTGTAGAAATAATCGTTATAGTAGGCTTAGTCTACAAACATCTGAAATGTCTCAATGCTAGTTTAAATCTATGATGCTTGGCATTCTTGAATATATTTTAAAATATCTATTGGTCAAACTGACATACTTGCAGAACGCTAGCATCCAGTAACTACAAAGGATTAAGGGTAACTAGTATCTAAATGTTTAAAGTGAAAATATCTAACTAGATACTAACTAGGATTTATTAGGACTAGTTTTCTTTGTGTATTATCGTCACATAATTTCCAGTAAGTGTGCGTTTAGATGTAAACATTACAGAAAACTACAATAAAATTGATGTTTCGAGTAAATTTAATTCTAAGAGTTTCCACTGAGAATTTGGTGGATTTAATTATCATAAAGCCTAACATGGCTGGAGTAATGACCAGGGAGGGTGTGGCTCTGAGTTTTGGCAGGAGTCATGTCGACAAGTCACGTACACTTTGATAAGTCTTATCTGTTACTGGTTTATAGTGTAACAGTTATCCAACGGGTTTAATAACACAAATTATATTAATCATGATGGCACTGGTAAAAATTTCAGTATGAGTAAATTTATAAAATATCTGAGGCATTTGTCATCTTAATGCCTCAGTTGGTAAATAATGTAGACTAAAGATTTAGAGAGAAAATTTTAATTGTCATAATTTATCTTTCCTTTGCCAGTGGATGTAAAATATTAGTCGACACTAGGAACAAAGTTTGTTGTTTAAGTTGCTAATGAAGTGACACCTAGGTCAGAAATGCGAGCACTAAAGACACTGAGTGGTTATTATAGAATATTATCATACACAAAACAGAATTAAAACTTACACCTATTATTTTATTTTTATGACATATTTTCTCAGAATATAAATTTTAAAAACAATTTAAATAATTCGTTTTTTATTTTACTGTCATGTTTACGTCGTTGCGATGAGCTGTGCTATATGCATTTACTTCAACAGAAACAATAACAAACATTTTGGTAAGTGCACTAAAAAAATTGAAATATGCGTTATTTGATTTTTCACATCTCTATCATAACGTAATGGAAAACTGGAAAACTTAATTTCATGTACTAACTTAAGTATAAACTACAACCGGTATTTTGGAGTATGATAAAGAGTAGATTTTCCATATGCAATTCTCCCTCTGTTCGCAAAACGTCTCTAGAGACACATGGGTTTTACACGTAAATTTTTCATGCAACTTAGCGAGACCTGTTGCGAGATACGTGGTATAGCGTAGTCCTGCCTTGCTATGAATAACAATGTTGGAAGTAGTAAACGCTTATTCTGAAAAAAAATATCTTTAGGGTTTTAGAAATGAAAACCTCAGCTTTCTAGATAGCATGATATTAAGACGAAGCGTAATAGTAGACCTATGACACTAGTGCATTAATTACTTTCCTGAAATTAACTTGAAAACAAAACAGTCCAAGTAGAATGTTTCACGTTTCTGCCTTAGGCAGAATGACATTTTAGATTAACCATCTGTATGTGTAAAGGTAAAGGTTGGCTGTTTAATAATTGGTATTGTTAGCCTTACTTGACTAATTAGTCTACACCAATTTGTAAATATAATAATAATTACTTGTTATAATAAGGCATATGAGGTGTCTATTGAATGTTGAACTGAAGGATTTCACTCTTCATTTTTGCTTTCCTACTTATATTTTTGTTAATTGACTTATCTATAATTATAAATAAACAAATTTCAGCGTGTAATTTTGTCATACAATATCTCAGCTAAATAATATTGTAAATAATTATTAAAATGTCCTTAAGAATGCCTTAATTGTAACAATTCAGATGAATTTAATGGTTGGCTGTTTAATAGCTGGAATTGTTATCCCTACTTAACTATCTAACATACTACAGTTTGTAAATAGAGTATTAATTACTTTGTTATAATCGGGCATATGAGGTGTCTATTGAACGTTCAACTGCGTAATTTTACTCCCTATCAGGTGACACGAGATCGGTGAGACAGACAAGTAATTAAAAGGAGGGCAGAGCTACCTGGACACAAGATATAATCAAGGGCAGTGATAATCAGAGGATAGGGTCTGACGTCACACCTTCCAGAGTTCACTCTTGTGTCAACGTGGAAAGCTGCAGTTCCTTTGAAGTGGACTCTAATACAGTAATTAAATACTGGATTTGTTTTAGTGATTTAGTTAAGTGTTGTATTATTTTCCTAGTAGTGTGTTAATGTAGATTACGGAGTTCACAAACTACAGCGCACAATATTGTACATTTCAATGTATATACCTTGAGTTACATTTATTTTTAGCTTTAATTATGGTTCCTATCATCATTTTATTATTCTTGTTGACATTATCACAATTTTAGAAAAACTCCGCCTTACAGTTAACTATTACTTTCCATTAGTGTTTTGATGCAGATTACAGAGTTCACTAATTACAAGGAACAATCTTGTAAATTTAATTGTAAAAGCCATATATTTAAATTTATTTTGTACATTTAATTTGGATTCACATCATAATTTGAGTATTTTTGTTTATATTATCATAGCTTCAGGATAAACCCGCCTTTACATAACACAGTTAACTACTTCACATAGGTATTGTTGTAATTATAAAGAGTTCGCCTTAATATACGAATTATTTAAACACTTTAATTACAACATGAGTGAACAAGGTAAATCAGCAAGTAAACGTCGTTTCCATAAGGAAGCGCTCGACGATGTTCTCATTCCATTACGGAGAATGATTTACTACTAACTACTTTAGCTAGAGAGTCTTTAGTGAAAATAATTACTGATTCTCTTTCACACTAGGCCACTAGAAACTGGTAATTAACCACGGAGCATATAAAAATAATTAAACAACTCAATGCTAATTTTGATTATTATTGACGCGTGAAGCAAGTTAAATATATTTATCACAAATACAGCTCAATGGTATTATCAATAATATCATTTCCAATGATAGGCAACGTCGGTGAGTAATTAAGAACTCAAAAACTTTTTAAATTTATTTGCTTAAAACCATAATAATATAGACTGGTGGACACCCCCATATCCTATATAATCAACACAAAATCTGTTTGCTTAGATATAATCATGCAAGGTAAAACATTTGGAAGATCATATAAACGTATTTTGTAATACGAGAATGAATGAAGAATACTACAATGTTACTGTCAAATATAATTGAGTGCTATGAAATACTAAGCTTTTAGTAATTATAAAATACGAGTAAATAAATATAATCGAAACAATCACTGTTATTGGTTTTAGCAATTTAGAGACCGGTTTTAATAAACCAAACAAATATTAATACAGTGAAATTTTACAGTTACAGCCTTGTAAAGGGAGTTTTAATGCTACACGTGTTACGAGTTTGATTCAAATATCAGGGAAGAAAAGTCATATTCCATTCGATATCTAGGCCGAATTATTTTAAATTTCGTTCATATGCACAATGCTGGATCTATAAACTGATTATAGTCATTAAGTCTATTAGCTGAATTACCCTTCTTTCTTATACATTCCTGATTAGGAATGAAAACATGTATTTAATTGTACGGAAGACAAGTCCATTACGCCAGTAGATTTGAGAATGAATAACGTCAAGGTTTTTACAATCAAAACACCAGATATCTCAAAGAGAATTTTATTTAAGAATGTGCTGATGTAAAAATGTGGAAAAATCTAGTATGTAGAATAACGTATGTTGTAACAATCCCCGTTTCACTCAGCAAAGGGGGGGGGGGGTAGATAGCTCAAAAATCATAAGTTGCTTTACGTCCAATGGACCTTAAGAATTCATATAAACAACATATTACAGGGCGCCACCTTGTTTTGTCATAAATCCAGGCCTGAACAAGGAAAAGGCCTAAGGAATAAGTAATGGTAGCCAAAATCAGCTGAGGTCCAGTCTGCCAGAGAGTCCTTAAATTGGTTTTCTTGGTTTAATCACACACACAAAATACTGACACTAAAAATACAAAAATCCTAAATTTTTAAAGAATTCTTTAAGTTGACTTTGACTGAATAAGTTATAAACTAAGTATACAAGTTTCCAAACTAATTCTCCCAATTTAATTTAAACTGAAAAAAGGCAAGGTCGGTCTACATAGAAATACAGGTTTTTAATTAATCAAGTCAAAGATTGTCTACTACCATTTATTCCAAGGTCCTCAGATTAAGTGAATTCACAAGTACTCCGAAAGCATGAAATAGGCTCTATTAAATGCCTACAACCATCAATGGTGGACCAAAGATTTGATTCCAATTTATATCAGTGTCACAATTATTAATCCAAGAAAATATGTTTAACATGAGATAAATCAAGTTATAATCTGAGATAAAACTCAATACTAAATACAATAGCTTAATATTTTGTACAAATACATTGGGTGGCCACCACATACTGAGATAAACAAGTTAACTATATAGATTATTATACCTAACATAATATACAAATCTTACACACTATACACATAAATAAATACTCAATAAACAGTTAATAATATGTAGTATAAGGGATATCAACGTAATAATTGTAGACAGTTCCAATATTGACGTCCATTCACTGCTACAATAGGCCCACAGGTTCTCACAGTTGTAAGGGGTCAGGCTCACAAAAAGTCCCAAAAATATTATTAATTTACATCCTCAGGTGGGAGGTAAGATTTGAAAGCCCCACCATTATCCCTTCAATGCGTAAATTGAAACTAACAATCATAAGTTCCCCATACTATTTCAGATTATTTGGCATTGGCCGGCAAAGTGAAAATAATGAATAGTCCTTCAGAATAAAAGTATTTCCACTTATCGGTACGATGAGCCCCGCTAATAGTCTATGAGTAGGCCTAGGTAGATAGTGGGTACCAGGCAGCTGCGCTAAAGGCCAGTAGGTAGGCCAGTGGGTAGTGGGTCTCACAAGCCGGAATCAGCTCCCAAAATATCCCTGAGCATACCAAGAGGGAATAGAAACTTGCTAGACTACACATTTCAACATAATGATGACTAGCATAAATAATAAAATAACACCAATCAGTAGAATAATCTTTTGTGAAAACAATATTACTAGCATGGTACAATCCATCTACTACTTTAAAATTTTCCTTTGTATTAATAACAATACTTTATTTTAAATAAAGACTTTTCTGTATTTAAACATTGAAAAATAATTTCTAAGCAATAAGATTTAACGTAAATTACCATTATTTGAATCTAATAACAATTGAGTTTAAACATTAAATAGATGGATTAAAATAATCCAAGTTCAAGAATTAATCATTATTGAAATTTTTCATGACAGGAATATTTATATATTTTCATCCTCTACATTCACTCTGTACAATTAAACAAAATTTGATCACATTAAAATTGTACAGCATTAAAGGTAAGTAAACCAATTCTTAAATCATAAGGCTGAAGTGTAAAAATAACATTACAAAAATGCATCAAACAGTTACAACATTACACAATGGACAATATGACAGGTTACATGATTCCATTATCTACAGAATTTTGTCTGTTAGGTTTTCTAATAAATTTATCTTTTAAATTACACAAAACACAAAACCCTGAATATAATAATTACAAACATATAGATACATATTTTCTTGGACATTAACACAATATTTTATCTTAAAAAGCAAATCAATGAATAATCAATTGACATTTTGTTTCGTGTATATTTCAGGAATAAACCTTCCTTGCCTCTGTCCATATTTAAATTCATTTATGACATTAAATTATTTTACAGTTATTTTTTTATACCAAGCTATTGTCCATAACATAAGTTATTTTTGTCCATGAGCCTTTATTAACAAATTACATTTATCAGAATTAACTCTCATCTTAGCTTAATAAAATCCTATAAGAGCAAGGAGGGAGCTCAGGCATGAGAAGCTTTCTGTTCCAATCTTCTGAATCTACTTCTGTAGACGGCAGTGATGCAGAGTCATCCAAGAGCAGGAATAATCAAGGCAAGAGTAGTTGAATTGTAGTTTGGCCAACTGGTGCTGCATCAATGTTTACTAACCCAGCTGATAAGAACTAACACAGGTTGATCAGGCCAATTACTTGCAGACAATTAACTACCTTGATAACTTGATTTTGTCCATCAGCGAACAATAATTGCATTCTTGAGGTTGAATATTATTATTTTGAAAATAATCACTACAATGTCTGAATTTTCCTTGCGGTTGCAATAGTGTTTTATAGATTGGAGCACCAAGGTACAACATTCTACTAAACCCAACGAAACAGTCATTTATTAAAACGCTCTTAAAAATGTAAAAAGCATCGACAATGTTTATCTGTTAAAAACAATAATGTGGCTTGAAAATAGGAATTAATTTTCAACTAAATTTTTTTAATGATCTACTAATTCTGAATGGGATTTATTATATACATGTGTTAATTAATGTAATTAAAATAACTTTATCAAATAACATTCACGATGATAGGTAAGAATTAAATCCCAAATCTCAATTTTGTGGAAACATATAAATTGGAGAATTAGGTATGGAAGAAGCGTGAACTTTATGTTGTACCATTTACTAAGATTATAAGCTATATAGTTAAACTGCTGCTAGCTGGCCAGTCTAGCCGGAAAGTCTGGACAAGACATTACAGTGAGACGGGTGTAATGTGCCGGCTTAACTCCAGACAAATTACATTACAAATTGTGACCTTATACGTAGAGTCTCCTATTGTACTGAAGTTTCACTTTTTTAAATTGCCTTTTGCAAACATTGAATAGTTTGTTGAAAAAAAATTTTTGTTATAAACTATTTTAAAGTTATGAATATCAAATAAAGTATTTTATTTTATTTTTTTATTTTTCAACAGCAATCTGCACTTTGAAACACAGTAGATGCCTATAAATATGCGAACAAATAAAACGAATAAGACGAGCAATACCATGGGTGTTAATAGTGGACCCATATTTGTTGTGACTTTTGTGACTCGTTTCATTGCGTTAATTACAAGATTCTGTGTAAAAATCTGACTTTTTTCGCGTTAGTGCCATATTGAAGATTATTTTATAGATTTATCTTTTTAACCATTCTGGAAATCATTTATTACATGCAAATAATTTCTTTCATCAAACCCAACCTCTATGCAAATACGCAGTGGATCTATTCCCTCAGAACCTAATCTTCGAACTAAACCCGGGGATAAATTACAATATTCCGTCCACTGATTACAGACATATATCCCCGCCTACAGAACTCAACCCGCCTACATATTCTGCTGTACCAGAGGATGATCCAGTCAGGTTTACTCGTGATATTCAGGTCGGCGAGACTGTTAGTGAATGATTGCATGATAAGTCACGTCTGGCCGACTTTGTAATATCATTCACTGATTACAGACTTATCCCCACCTACATATCCTGCTGTACCAGAGGATGATCCAGTCAGGTTTACTCGTGATAATCAGGTCGGCGAGACTGTTAGTGAATGATTGCATGATAAGTCACGTCTGGCCGACTTTGTAATATATGTCATCATTAAGCCCTACATACTAGAATCCTCCACTATTAAGTAATCACTGCTCGTCATTCATTTAGGATATCAAGAAGTGTATTATAATTTTGATTCCATTCTTTAATCTAAACGCATTTAAAAATTAATAGTTGCGCGTATTTTAAGCGGGGAAGCGTCCAAGTATATTAATAGAGATACAAGATTCCACAGAGTTGGGTCTCTGACTGGCAAAATACAACATTCAAATGTCTAATTATTAATATGTATTAGTTCCCTAGAGAGAGGGTTCTCCATGATTTCATTACAACTTACGGGCCACAAGCTCCTAGAGGATGGAATGTGTTATATCTGATTTCCTACACATTGTGAATTCTAATCCGAATAATTGGCAGCATACTTTCGGTGGCCGAGGGTCTCAATATGTTGAAATTTTGAGAATCAATCGCTTTTATTACGGAAACCTAACGGGTTTAATTTTAGAGTGGGCAAAAAAAGCACTAAAGATAGAGATAAGGCAGGCACGAAGTGGATACCGGTTATGCTGGTGGTGGGAGTATGGTGAGCGGGAAACGGTGGAGGCAGTCAAGTGATTCGAGTGGAGTAAGCGAGAGTATTAGTTAGCCGTAATATAAACATACTTTTTGGGTATCATTTCCGGAAGATATTCACCATCTTAATTCGTATTTTTGAGCATAAAATTAAACTTCTTCTTAACATACATAAGTTTTAAATTATGTCACAATTATGTTATTGCAATAAGAATTAGAATTACTAATAATGCATAGTAATATTGTTTTGATACCTCATAATGTACTGTATCTATGAATAAATAAACACTAATTAAAGCATAATAATATTTTTAATATCTCGTGAATTACATATGAATAAATGAACACTATTAATACATAAAAATATTCTTTTGGTACCTCTTAAAGTATCTATGAATGAATAAACACCATTTATGTATAATAATATTGTTTTGATAACTCGTAAAGTATATATGAATAAATAAACACTATTAAAGCACAATAATATTTTTTTGACACCTCGTGATTTATATATGAATAAATAAACACTATTAATGCATAAAAAATTCTGTTGGTACCTCGTAAAGAATCTATGAATAAATAAACACCATTAGTGCATAAATAAGATTGTTTTAGATAACTCGTAAAGTATATATGAATAAAGAAACACAATTAATGCATAATAATATTATTTTGATACCTTGTAAAGTCTAAATAATCCCACTTGTTACGAAGACCCTTCAGCTGAAATTAACTTCAGAAATCTAGGAATTCATAGTTCTTTAACCTATGGTTCTATAAATCGAACGTTTTTTTTTTTTTTTTTTTTTTTTTTTAAATAAATACAAATAACGTTACTATATCCTATGAACAAGGAAGCAACAGTATATGAGTACATTTCATTAAGGGTCCATATAGCATAATCACCTTTTCTTAAGTAAATAATAGGTTTATTCCTTTATAAATATTCAGTCATCTGCACACTTAAAAAATAGTAATACTTATAATAAGCCAAAGGAAAACAACGTTAGTGTTTGTCAATTTAAAGATAATTCTAACAGTTTAGTAACAAGACGATTTACGACAAAGCTAATAACATTATAAATTTCGAGAAACACCGTATAAACAAGTAAGGCTATTGCAGGGAATGTTTCCAAACAATAGATTACTGACATTAAGCGAAGGGTTGTAAGGGTAAAAAAGGATCCACTAATGGGCACCGGCTGGGCCTGCTTAAAGCGAAGCTTCATTTAAAAATCACATTTTTACGTTTTATTTCCTTATTCTCTTTACTCACACAGCTTATTAAACCCTTGTCTTGCTTCCTGCCTGTGACTGATGAGCTCTTAATTCATATTAAAAAATTGTTTTGAAAAATAACCAGTTAAAAATAATTACTAGACTTCATGGTTGATTACCGTGCTAATTTATTTATATTTATTGTTAAAATAAAAATAGATCTGTTTAGACCCTGACAATGTTTAAATTTTGTCATTAAAATAAAATGTAGTCTCTGGAGTAAACTGTAAGTAAATATGAGTACAAACTATGTCTAAATAACATAACTCTTTAATGCGTCGTCTTCATAAAAACAATATTTATTTTTTAGTTATAGCTAAACAAAAAAAAAGTCACAGCATATCCATTTGACCACTACCTTAGTTCTGAGGTTCAGTAATTTCTTGTGCAATGCAATTGTGTATAGTATTATTTAAAGTTTGTCCTGAAACCTTTTGTGGGTCTAGTGAATTAAAAGTTTGGAACTAGAAATAGTGTCTATGAAATACGTATTAATAAATATGTGTTTTATTGCATTCGCTGTGATAGTGTATATCCTATAGACCATATAAAAGTAATTTATGTTTTAATCAAATGAGATTAAAATACATTCTGGCAAACATGTAATATCATTTAAGAATTAAAAGATAAATTTTTTATAAATATATACAGAAAAAGTTCTTTGGGATGAGCAGCATTTGATGTCTATGTATTACTAGTTTATTTACTTAATATGAAAAGGTTTTAGGTGATACATTCTCATGTATTTCCCAAAAGAAACAAAACTCGCAAAAACGAGTAATGTCTGGATACACCTTAAAACATTTCAAAAGTTTCAAACCTTTTTGATCTTCCAGTAACAAGTTATGTGTCATAGAGATTGTCGACGACATGTCTCTCCCGGGAGTCAGAGACATGTCTCCATTGTGTAAATGTTATCAAATTCCAACCAACTACACATGTAGCTGATGTTCTTTCTGTCTCTCCTACACAACCTCTCTGTCAATAGAAATACTCATCCAATATTTGTGAGCAATGAAAACAGTCCTCCGTTGTGTTGCAATACGTCTCTGGAGATAGAGACGAAATTCTGCTAGAGCTAGAATAAAATTTTTATTACAGGTTTTATGGGAACAAAACCCCAAGATTATTACGCGGCACATTATTCTTAATTCAAATATTCTAAATTATATTGTTTAGAAACGTTTCAAGGCAACAATATTGGCCAGTCATTACAAAGTAAATATTATAGAAATACATTTTTCGCATAATGAATAGTTTTTAGCCTTCCACCTCAAAATCCTTGTCCAAGAATACTCGACCGAAATTTGTATTGAATAAGTTTGAATAATTTATTAGTCAGAAAAGGTGTTAATACTCAAGCATGAGAATATGCCTAGTTTAATTTAGTTCAAGAATCATGTATTCATCAGATGCCATCATTCCAATTTATAATAGAAAAATTAAAAAATAATGATAATTCTTGAACTATCAACATAAAGGGTAGAATCAACACACATGAGCCTAGGTTCAAGGAAATAGGTACTTCGTTCATGAAAATAATAAATAAAAGAAGGCCAATTATTAGGCATTGAGGAGCATTGCCAATTATTAAGATTCCCTTTTGCACAAAACTTTCAACCGTTAGTTCTTACCAATGCAACAAAGTTGAACATATTCAAATCGCTATACGAGAAAGTGTGTCATATTTTAGCTTATTGCGATATCGGGAAATTATAGAATTAGAGATGAATGTGTGAATAAATGCTGCTTTTATCTTTTTTATATATAGAGATTTTCAAATCTCAACAGGTGATGATTGAAATTCATGTATCTAAGAATTATGATTTCATTTTCATTGAGGCTTATTACAAGGATTCTGAAATGTAGGCTTTTGTTGATTTTGTCAAAGGATGTTATTTGTAGGTTGAATAAACACGGAAAAGGCTTGATAAATTATTATTACATTGTAGTGAACTGGTATCTAAGTTATGATGAATGTATGTAATATCAGCAACATTTATAAATAATTTTGAAGAGAATTATTCTGCTATTCATTAAATTATAAAAAATGACATGAAAGCTGTAAATGTTCTCTAAAAATTCGCTTATAATACTGGATGATAAAAAGTTCAGTATTTTGTAAGTTTTCATGACTAATTATACGATACATGAGAAACAATTGAAGTATCATATTTTTACCGACTGTAATTAAATCTGGCAGGAGTACACCAACCTGTTTTAACCAAAGTAAGGAAATAACTCAGGAATTAAAAGTTTTTTTAGATCTTTTATCAAAACCATTTCAATTTGATTTCTAGATTACATGGGGAAAGTTTTGTTTTCCCTATTTCATATCATACATTTTTAGATGCAAGGTGTTAATTTATTTTGTTCTATTTTAGGTCAATTATTAAAAATTACATACTATGTTGTAATACGTATTAGTATAATTTATCCTCGCTTTATAAATTGCATTGTTTAGCTAGAAACCATATCATAGGTGTTGCATATAATTCCACTGATGATAAATAGCCGCAGACCACAAAGTACCAACCAATAGCTATTAAACAAATCCCCATAAGCCCAAAATGTGTGCAGTTGTGGTATTACTGAGGTTTTGTTGTTGTTGAACCTTAATCAACTAAATTAACTCCTAAAAGCAATGATATATGTATTAGTATTTTTGTACATTTATCGTATTACTATTATCAATTTAAAGATTTTTAAAAATTATTTTATGTTTGTGCATAAACATGAAACTTTCATTGCACATATTTGTTTTTGTGATAGCAGTAAAGAATTCAAACAGTTTTTTTTTTCTGAATATCATTTAATTAAATTCGATTATAAAATTAGTTTTAATGAATGTATGCATGAGTAAGGTTAATTTCTGACAGTTTTTACCTTTCTTTAAAACTCACTTTGCGTTCAGCTAGTCGGTATTTGCCGAGTAATTAGTCCTCGGACAATGGTTGTGGTTGTACGGGGATTAGTTACAATTAAAAGTACACATTGTGATCGATAACCGACCCAAGCTTGATCAGCTTGACATCAGAGTTTGCTGTAAGGATTTATATCTTTCCAATATTTCCATTAGCAACCAGTATGTTAGTGTTGCTGGTAAAGAACAATTGATTAATTATATCCTCTCCACCTTTGATATTGTGTGGTAAGGACGTTGAAGTTTGGCAGATAAAATATGTAAAAGGATACACAATTGTAAAAAAACTCAAAATGACTAGATACTTGCAGCTACTTTACTATGAATGTCTATGATACAAATCATGGCTTAAATTGTATTTATTTAAATCCGTACTTCTATATCAAACATTACATTTTTCAATATTATTAAAATATATAATGTAATAATTTCTGCAATGAAAATGAAGTTCTAAGCTCCGGATTCTGTAATAAGCTCTATTAATTTTATTGAAAACTATTCGAGTGTATTATAGTACATTTATAAAGTTAATAAATCGCGTTAATCTTTCTTTTTATAAAAACTTTGTATTTTATAAATATTTACCTTATTTTATAGTTTAGTTACAGGGTTGTGTTGCCTCTGTTCAAGTTAACTTCTAAAGATAATAAAATATGTAATTCTAATGTGCTTGACATCATTAGTATAAAACTTAACATTCAGTTATAATGAAACATTCATGATACGTTATTGTACATTTATAGTACTGCGTTCACTCGCCATGGTAGTTTACGCAATAAAACTGCGCAAGCTAAATTGCGTAAAACTGTTATCCGAATAAATAATAGGTTTCCTATTTTTTTTCTTTTCAAAATTGCTTTTTAAAAAATCCAAAACCTGTAATTTTTTTTATTAAACCTACATAAAGTTATATGTACATAATTAGTTTACATACATAAATCTTCAAACTAAGTTTTCTTGTTATTTTAGCTTTATTAGTGAGTTTATGGTTAACCTCCAACTTGGTTATCTATCTTTTTTTTTATCCTTTAGTAGAGTGCAGTACACAGTGACTCGTGTCATTCTGCAGTTTTAAGTTTTGTGAATAACTTTGTAAGCAAATGCTGTAAGGAAACATGATGCGTGATCTTTGTAATTGCATTTATGTCAACATGGTCTCTTTTACTCCATTTGTGTTCATTCAACCAATAAATAATATCCTTTGACAAACTCAGCAGAAGCCTACATCTCAGAATCCTTTTATTGCAAGTAACCCTTGTATAAGCTTTCCTGAAAATGGAATCACAATCCTTTGAAATATGAATTTCATATTTTGTGTGTTATATTATTTCAAATAAACCATGTTCTGTTAATTTTCAATATTTGAAAATCTGTATATATAAAAAGCCAAAATCCTTGCTCACGCACATATCCATCTATAATTTTCAACTTCCTGGTATTGTAGAAAGTTGAAATATGGTACACCCATGCCTCATGAGATAACCGTTAAACTAAATTACTTTAATAAAAATTAAACATCCAAAGCAACATATATATTTATAAGTATGAATTATAATCTTTTATTCCTTTAGTTCTTGTATTACGTTATAGAAATGGATTTTTCTTGTTATTATCGTAATTATTACTGTTCATGTGTTTTTATCTTTCTCAAAACATGACTAATGCAAATAATTCTAAAATGTTTGTTATAAACTGGATATGCAACTTATGCATGTTTAATAAGTCACTACTATAAAATTCCTTAACTTAATAATCAGCCTCCACATAGCAGTGCCATTATTCGCAACTAAATTAATGTTATCATGGCGTAGGAATTTGTCATTATAATATTTATAAAAATTATACTAATAATACTGACTGTTTTGATTAAGTAATTTAATCTAATATTAAAAAGTATTGCTCTTGCTTTAACACAGTTACAGTCTTATATCTACATTGTTTACTTACCAATCTTTACGTTTTATGTGTCATATGTTTAGAATTAGTTTGGAAACTTTTCTTATTCACTAAAACTCTCCTCATAAGATCAGTTCTTTCGTTATCAAATTCAACCGCCAGCCATCTTTGAAAGTGATATAACAATATTGCATTCTTAAATAAACGTGTGACGTAATAACAATAGTTTCACAAACTTCATGTTCTGTATTATTACTAATATATGAAATTAAATTAAATAAAAAAACAGATACATAAAGATAGGCTGTAAACGAAAATAATTAGATTATTGGTTTGATTTATATTGCATATTCTCTTGGCCAATAAACGATTCCATAGAGCTATGTAACTTCATGAATACATTCTTATTGCATTACAGAAAAGAAAGTAGTTAACAAAAATCGTAACTGGATATTTGTACATACATTTCTAGATAAATTTAATATTAAAGTGTTCTTACTCCCGTCAATGAACGTTGGTTAAAAAAGTTTTAAATACGAGTAGTTCAAGTAACTAAACTTTAGTTTCGAACAAACAAGCAGTAATGATTTAGTTAACCATTTGCACGAGCTGGGGAGTTCCCAGCTTTCAAGCATGACGTCATTGTGCTAATCTCTCCGTACATTAGCTCTATCCCTGAAGTTTGCTCGCAGTGAATGGATGGAAAGTTCAATTCTCGTTATACGCTACATGTCAGCTGTTAAACCTTCCTGCAAATATCTAGAGGGGTTGTTCGGAGCAAATGTTCTACATTAATTGCAATTTAAGACTTGTTATATTTATACCACCAAACGTATACACAGAACAATACATTACAAATTGTGTATCACTTTTAATTGTGAATTGTTTGACCTGAAATTTGTCTAAGAAATTGAAGATTATAGTACAAAAATGTAATCTCTATTATCATTCTATCACTTATTGAGTTTCAAAAAGAACAATGAATTAAGGGAAGAACTATTTCGAGTATTTCGTAAAAAAATTATCCCAAACAAACAAATTCAATTTTGGTACACTTTTAGAGTAAATTGTAGCAAAGCAAAAGTTTTAGGTTTAAATTCTAAAAACGATGTAGGCCTGGTATGAAACAAAAACTATGGAATCTGATTTTGCAGAACGTTTTTTTTTAATGTCTGAATATAACCATTAAGAAAATAAAAAATTTTTACTTTTACTGACGAATTATAAAAATAATATTATTCATAAGATCTCTACGGATATTTGAATTAAACAAGGGGTGCAACAATTATTTTATAAATTCTATTTAAATAGCAAATATTTATTTCAATCATTTAAAAATAAAGGAAATATTCCTAAATTATAATTTTAAATCCTATTTATTACTATCATATGGACCAATAAAGAGTTTTCTTTAGTTAAATATTAAAAAATTAGGATTACGTTTGGCGTACACGTAACCTAACATATTTTACTGAGTTACATACACAATTCAGGTTTATGTGTTATTTCATTCTGAGAGTTAGGCTATATGTTACTAAGTCACATATTATTACTGCCATATGAGTGCTCAGTGTAGTTACACATTACAGTTGTGTAAAATGTACCATCACCGAACCCAGGGTTGAAATGACGCTCTGTGGAAAGTTTCAACTGCACAAGTCAGTCAGTTCTAGAGAAATCGTACGGACATATTCAAGGGAGTTACTTGTTATTAGATTTCAATGTTCAATCATAACAATCCATGCTAATATTATGATTATATTTGTATTCATATTACAATTTCAAATTATTATATCACAAAAAATTTACCTAAAAGTTACGAGTAATGGCACTGTTAAGTAGAAGCTGGTTATTAAGGTTGGACATGTTATAGAGCGATTTGTTTAAACAGGCACAAAGTGGGATATCCAATTTATAATACTCAACAAATAATTGCATCAGTTATGTTTTGAGAAATATAAAGCAAAAAATACGCTTTGCACTGTAAATATACAAGGTGTTTGTAAATCTTTGGACAAAGGTATACCACATTATTGTTCAGGTTAAGACAAACATATTTCACCTTATGAACATGGGTCCCGTTGTTTATTTTCCCATCTGTCTATCAGTATATGAAAAAATAATACTGTCCAAAATATTATATTAAATTACACAATATTTGGATGAAATACTTAGCTGCTGTTTATTCAGTTTTTTATTGTTAGCTATTCGCTGAGAACCTCTTGTCTTGTCCCTGCCATGTCTTGTCACAATAAATCGGCTCTAAATCAATTAATTATTTTATTTAAATAATTTTGGTGATATTATTTTGCAATAAAACTCCCTAAAATAATTTTCCTGTAATTCTTTATAAAGGTTGCTGGTTTATAAGATTAAGTGTTTTAAACGACTACCATTTTGAAAATGCTATAGATAATTTCAAGTTTTTTATTTCAGTAACCAGTTATCGTAAACATTTGAGAAACTTTGGATAAATTAGTTTATTATTTTTTTTAACATTTTAATTTGTGATAAAAAAACATACACATACAGGCAGATGGGAAACGAAGCATCGGAGACCCATGTCCGTATGGTGAAATATGTTTGTCTCAACCTGAGCAACATCCTGGTATACCTTTGTCCAGAGAGTTACGGCACAGCCTGTACATTTCTTATGTATACTATTACAACACATCAGTGATAGTGGAGAATATGGTCTATCACTTTAGTCCTGAGTTAACCCAGCAATCCCTGACAACTGTGCGCAGGAAGTTGCTGTTAACGGTTTTTCGCTAGAAGCGATACTACAATTTGTTTTAAACAGATAACTGCTGTTAAGCCCGCGAATATGGAGCAGCTGAATATGTATCTTGAAGCTGATAAATATTACTGTATGAATATTTGTGAATCTTCAAGCGAGAACAATTTACAATGTTTAATAATTATAGTCCTGAAAACTCATTTGGATATGTCCTGTTCTTCCAAAACGTTCGCAAAACCAGTACATAATAAAATCAATGCATGGATCACTCGCGGTATTCTTACACCCCAAAAATTTTAAAACTTTATCACTTTTACTTTATTAAAAGCAATCACGAGACAGAATTTCAAAACATTGTTTAAAAACACTAAGGAATTTACAGAAAGCTATCAGAACGACAAAGACTTATGACGTAAATAGTAGCTTTTTTCCGAAATTGTTTCAAAAGCAGCCTGGAGTTATAATTAATAACCAAAAAACCTTGAGTTTCCTCAAAATTAAAAAACATAAAAAATATTAATACAAAAATGTTTAAGAACAGTAGCCGATGAGTTTAACACATTTTTCACATCCAGTTACAAATATAGACCATTATTTGAAGTTGATAGTGCTCAAATACCGGAAAAAGAGAAAAGTTTCTACCTTATTACTAGACATATGAAAACTAAAACATAAAAAATAGTCAGTAATAATTAGATATAAGCCTTTTACAGTTGTAATGCAGTATTAGTAATGGCGTAAACATGTATACAATGAACGTGCATTTCTACAGTTGTATCAAAAATATTTAATGGCAGCTTTTTTTGAGATTTAGGTGCGAAAAATATTTTTTTATAAGATTTAGAAACTTATGATAATCTATATATAGTTTTATATTTTTCTCAGGAGTCGAACTGATGGATAACTTTTCTCTCCAACCTCGAAACTCTATCCCACCAGCCTCTAAATTTGCTACACTTCCCAAGAAAAGCATTTCAGGAAACACGTAATTAATTTATTAAGTAAAATTCTGTTCCATTTAGTCAGCTTTTCAATGTAAACCGTGAATTTGTAGAAATGGGTCGATATTTATACTCGATGCTGGAAATATATCGATAGATATCCGTATCGAATTTAGACGGCTTTTTGCAAAATCGATTTAATAAAACACGGACACCTTTAAATATTAAATATTTTACTACGTGGCACATATTTTGACTCACCAATTAAAAAATGGTAGTAGACTACACCATCGAGTTACCCTTACACCTCAGAATCTCGACATTTGCTGTTAGATTTGCCACGGACGTCCATGAGGTTGTCCAGATTTAAGTGACACATCGGTTTTTGCCGTACCCAGTGTGAGTTCAAGTGGAAGATATAAACCAGTCGCAAGTGAACCCAACTGTAACACAATTACCTTAGACTTTTACTTGTTTTATCCGGCTCATACGAATTTGAAAACCAGATCTATAAAGCAAATAAGTCATTTCACTCTCGATATTTTATGTTTTACAACTACGTTGAAATAAACATTTTATTATTCCCATGGGAGTTTCGGTTATGAAATGATAACTAGTAATTTTATCCAAGAAGCGAGTGAAGTGTTTTACCTTACTTTTTCTTCGTAAAAGATCGAAATAAATAATTGCGATAAATGTGATGCCTATTTTTAGGATTTAATCATTATGCGAACTCATCACTGGTATTAAAATATTATGATTGTCTGAGTTGAATGTTGTAAATATTAACCTTTGCTTTATTACAAATTACATTTAATAAAACACAGACACATTTAAACATAAAATATTTTACTACGGGGTTTTGTCTATTTTGTCTATTACCTTTGTCAAATCAACAAGAAAATTTCGTGAAAATAAATATTTTTTTATTTTAATATTGAAAAAAATTAAAGTTAATGAGATTTGTTTTACATTTAAAACAAAATAACAAATTGAATACAATTCGGATCTGACATTGCTATGTAAAAAACATTTTTCAAGTAAAGCTGTGGCTTTGCGATGAGGTGAAAATAGAAATATTGAAATTAAGTTTATTCCTTAAGTTAATATAGGGACACTTGGTGTCTGTGTCGTTCTTCTGTATTTTATACTTCACATAAAATTTATTTTTACTACAAATAAAAGTATCAAAATTTAAAAAATAACTTCTCATTCACCCTTTAATGGATTAGGTACTTATCTGATATTTACAACATACAATTACTAAACATCTATTTAAAAAAATAAATTTATTTTTAAATAACATTTTTTAATATTTTTCTATTAGTAAGGCTTTTATTTTAAAAGAGAAGTTACTGAAGTATTTATGTCAAACATAATTAACGGATATTTTAAAAAAATTATTTTTTTACACTTTAGGTGTTTAAGAGGTATTACGTCCCTAGTACTTTGAAAATGAAAAGGGATTTTTTTTCTGAAGTTGCATTTACACAAGGAATCGTTAGAGTAGGGATATAATTAAGATTTTGTTTTCTGTTAATTGCTTTTAACTGCATACAAATGTTTTCTCTTTACATAAACTGATGATGCCTTAACCAGCGAAAGCGCATTTTATATAAAAGTTATATTATGGAAGTAATAAACATGTCTTTTGTATGAAAATTATTACAAATGCGTGAATTTCATCAAGGATACAACGTATAAAACATGACATAGCATATATTAACCCATACACCTTTTTAAATGAACTTTGGTATAAAAGTTTGCATATTCAAAATATGACAATAAATGAATTTTGCGTATGCGTAAAAATTTCAATATGATTTTTTTATGTTTATTTGGATTTGATTATGTCTTTCAATGATGTTATGCAGTTCATTAAAAATATCGAGAAGTAGTAAACTAAATTGGTTAAGAAATAACGTTATATAAAAGTAACGATTATTTCAAGCACGTTCTCAGTCTCGCCGCGTAAAAGAACGGGTTAAAGACAACTTGTGTTCCTGAATGCTTTCCATTCACGCCTCCTTCAGTTACATTGAAAGAGACTATCTCCTTTCATTTACAAAGTACGAATGCTCTTACTGTAGCAGTTTGTTACTGAAGTTTAATGTGAAAAGTAAGTAGGATAGTCTCATTATTAAAATAATATGATGTCTATCTAATATATGCATAATACAAGCCTTAAAAATGCGTAAACGTTATTTCAAAGTAAGAAATAATGTTAACTTTACCAATGTTATTAGTCATATACGCATTAATTTATTATTTATGAAACTAGTCCTTATTTGACTGTTTATTACATCATTGCCATTATGAAAAGGTACCAGAGATATGAGAGCATAATTAAGAGATAATACTAAACAATATTTTAAGTGACCAATGTGTACTGTTTTAACGGATAATCATTATTGGGTTTTGAAACTTTATAAATTTTGATTGGGAAAAGCCATTAAAACTTCCTAATGGTATGAATATGTAATAGGACCAAACGCCTACCGGATTACCGGAATTGTACCTTGTTGATCGTATTAAAATAAAAATATAAAGTTAAAGTTAAGAGTTTGTTAAGGTTAACATGCTAAATTATATAAAGATTTCACAATATTAATTATCTATTCAAATTCATTTTCATTTAATTCAGTTGTACTGCAAATTTAGAAAAACTACTATTAGGCCGATAGTCGTTTTTGGGTACTAAATTTAGTTTGATTCTGGAGCAAAAGTAACATTTCCTTTGTATTTAAAGTAAATATCCTTTGGATTTATGTGTCTTTTGTATTATATTTATTTACTTATACTATACTAAATATTATACATTTTAATTGGCAAACGAAAAGTCAACAACATAAAAATAAAACATTTTTTGTTTTTTATTTAGGAATACTTACTCTTGTAAAATTTACTCTTCTTAGACCAAATATATTTAATGATTTCCTAATTTCCACACACCATCATATATTCGACATTATTTAAACCAAAACTCAATATCATTTTATAAATTTGAAAGAAGCCACTTTAAAACATGTAGATAAATTGGATGATATGTTTTTTTTATAGTACCCTTTCTAAAAAAAACACTTGCACGCATTCCCATAAATAAATACACATAATTTGTCTGTAATCTGTGATATACATGGTAAGCCCGATGAAAAATAAAAGAAGTGGTCAAAAAATTTTGCTATATTCTGCTACTATTGCAATACAAAATGTAGTCTTCATTACCAGTTTAGTAAAGATAAAATGATTCCCTTTCAGAATTAAAAGGACTGAATACAATAAATTTACGTAAAACACAAAACTTGGATATCTATGGGATGGCGCAGACGTAAACGGTATATCGGTTTTTGCTACACCCAATGTTGCGTTCAACTGGCACCCCAATAAGTTACTAGAAATACTTTAAGGATTCAAAATAATGTTTTCGTGAATGAATTCTTTAATGAGCAATTGGTCAGATATAGTAAACTCTAATTTACATATTCTGTTTACATCTGATTTGAAAAAAGATGAATGATAGAGTCTTTACCCCCTTTTTCACCCCGGGAATAGTACAAAGGTCCTTATAGGGCTGGTTCAATTTTCAAGTTCTTGCCCTAGGAGAAAAAAACAAAAAGGGGTCGCAGTATAAAATCTAGAAGCCAGTTCGATGGCTTAAAATGGGGTTGATTAGCTTATATAACTAATTTCAACAGATTAAGTACCGGGCTGGGTTGATGGTTTTTAATAGTACAGAAGCTGGTTCACGTGATGGTGGGAAGACATCGATATATTGTAATGGTTACTGCAAAAAGGAATTTTTAAAGAATGTTTTTAATGTCCTTTAGAATTCAATTATCGAAAAAAAAGTTTTATTTCCTTTGGTATAGCTAGCTTTTTAATTACTGTACTTATATATATTATATATATTATAAAATTATTATATTTATATATAATTTTTATATATATTATATATATATATAAATGCCTTATAGCAAGAAAGCTGCGAAAAGCTGGTAATAGCCAATTACAAATCAGAAACTCTATTATAAATTAATAGCTTTCATTCCTTAATTATTCTTAATTAATTTCTTATTACCAAATGGTGTTAAATATTTAAATTAAAATTATAAATGAGTATTATTGAACAATAACGAACAAACAAAAGGCATGTTAAATTTATGTTTATATTACACCTAAACATATTAATAATAAACTAATTTTTCAATTTTTTATTTATTTCCCCATTTTATTGATAATCTCGAATACTTGAGGAGTAGGAATGCTTTCGCTCGAATGCATATGTTCAAGAGGGTAAAAGTGTCCTCATTTCTGTTTCAAAACGAATCCGCTCGTATTGAGATCAAACCCCAATTCCTGAAAGGGGCAAAGCCACTCGGGTCCTCAAAGATCGACTCCCGTGACAAACGTAATGAAGTTAAAATTACTTCCACCTTCATTGCGTCTCCATAAAGACTTTGCTACTGAAAGAATTTCTCATGAGATTTTCTCAGCTAGAAAACATACTATCGTATAATGTTTTATTCCCAAAGTATTTTATACTCTATATAAACGATATTAGTTATATATTACAATAATATTAATATTATAAGCAAAAACAATTAACGTTTATTTATTATTAGTTGTAAATTGGGTATTTATTAAAACTAAAAAGAATTATAAAGAAAAATAGTTATAGACTATCTAACAGCACTGAATGCCTGAATAAATCGTATATACGTATAGAAGCATTGTATGCTTAATATAAACTAAAATATATATATAATATAATATATATATATATATATTATATACGTTACATTTAATTTTACGCAATAAATAAAAGATAATTTAAATGACGATGGGTTTTATTAACTGCTGATTTTAACCAGAATGCAACCACCTAAAGTTGTAAAAGATTTTTGGTTCACGCGTATCACTTTTATTTTGGCTGAGTTCATAAAAGCCAATCATCAAATGCGGAGGTATTTCATTCTGTCTTTACGTTTGTCCTTTACTTCGCAAGATATCTGAAGAACGTGCTTACCTTTGGCGGCTTGTATATATATATATATATAAAATTAAATATATATAAAAATATATATATAAATATATATATTAATATATGAATTTTTCGAACATGTTGAAAGATTCAAATGCCCTCGGAGCAATATTAAATTTAAAGAGTAATGAACCTAATAAAACCAAAATAGAAAAAAATTTGGCAATAGAAGATGTACGCATTAAAAAAATATTTTTAAAATCAAAATTACTGTCTTACAAAACAAAATTGAATAAATAAGACTGTTATAAACCCAGTTCTTTTTTTATGGCAGAGACATGGATTATAGATAAACAGGCAGAAAAAAGGTTTGGGTTCATTCGAGAATAAATTTTTGAGGACAATTTTCGGGCCTATAGAGATGGGAGGATGGGGGAAATCACACAAACCCAAGAAATCAAGAGATGTTTCAATCTCCAGACGTTGTAGGGAAGCAAAGAGCAGGGGGACTTCGGTGGGGGCGGCCCTTTGATGAGGAGGGGGGATATAAATTGATTTTAAAAAGGTTTGAAACACAAACCCTTTGGGAAAAGACCGGGAGACCCAAAAAAGCTGGAAGGCAGGTGGAGAAGGATTGCGGAAATTGAGAACGGGGGCGGGGGTTGGAAGACAGGGGAGAGGAGGCAGTGGTTTGGGGAGGCCCAAAAAAACACCTAGGGAACCATGGCCAGGGGGTAAGAGTAAGTAAGTATTTTGATTTTTGTATGAAATTTTCTAACGAAAAACATTGATTTGATTTTTATATGTCGCTCCCTGGGGTTTTAATGAGCATATGCACTATGAAATTTTATGGGGATTTATAATGTAAAAACAACGGGAAAAGAATAAAAAAAATATTTTAACGAGTGTTATTTAGCGTACGATTGATAAAATGTTTTTAAAGGATCCTTTAAAAATCCAAGTGTCGGTTTATTTTTAAAAAAAAAATGGGGTTTGATGATGGAAATGTCCCCCTGAATTTTGGGTCCTTGTTAAGAAAAACCATAGCTAAGGTTAATTTATTCAGAATGAATTGAGCTTTTTAAAAAAATTTTAAGTTTTGTGTATTTTATTACCCTATATTACAAATTAAATAAATCCTCATCTATAGTTATCTATTCCCTTGAGGTTCGTTTTCCGCAGATATGAACGAGGGATGTCCCCCCCACCCCCCCCCCCCCCCACCCCCCCCCCCCCCCACCCCCCCCCCCCCCCACCCCCCCCCCCCCCCACCCCCCCCCCCCCCCACCCCCCCCCCCAATGAACGACTTTTGCTTTATTCGACATAAATATCCAACGACATTTTTTTATTACCGTTTGCAGTACTTTTAAGGTGCACTCAATATAATCAAATTATTCGGTATAAAACAATTAAGTGCCACGTTAAATGTGATCAATGTAAGGCACCAATAAATAAACACAATAATCCTAACCACAATTTATATGCAGCTGTAGGAGATGCCGTCGAGATCCTATGTATTAACTGGGTAAAGTTCCATTTTACTTATACCCACCTCCCTTTAGGTCCTGAAATAAAAGACAACGGTAAAAAATGTATAACAAAACAAAGGTCATAAACTATTTGTTTTATCCAAAATTAAAAACACAACGTTTTTGTAATAAATTACCACCCCAGAACCCACAATGCCAATTTTAGATAGTTGAATTAATTAATATAGGAAAACTTGCAAAGTTACCATTGTTCTAACCACATACACAAAACCTTCGCTTTATTCTCCTACCCTTTGCTTGCGTTTTATAAATTGATGGTTAGCTATAACCATACTTAATATGAATGGGTTAGCAGTGTTGGATATTAGGTTACTGTAAATATTATACTATCTGGAAGCGTTGTTAAATAATATGTAATTTGTTTTAATTTAGGCATGGTTGAATTTAGTGGTGCGAACCATATAACCAAAAAGCTATTTACTATTTTTATACATTTAAGATTAAAAATGCACAATAGATAAAAACTAGAATCCAACAGAGTGTTTAAATAATCCTTAAGATTACATTGTATGGATTGATGAGTGGTGAAACCAAGATTACCTAGAACAGGGGATAACCTGATACAAGTGCCTATAAACGATGCAGAATTATGTCTTGAAAGTTGCGGAATAATTTAGTTGAGATTAGAAGAGAACAAACTCCCTTGGCATGAAGGCTCGACCTCTTATGTCTATTAATATTACTATATCTGTAATTAAAACAAAGTTGATTGTAGATTTAAAATTAACCATATGAAAATTATCTCAATAACCTTAATTGCTCGTACTAGAACTGTTAATATTTACCAAATAATTACGATTATATATATATATAATATAATATATATGAATTGTCCTTAGTGGAAAAAAGTTATTCATTGTCGTTTTAACATTACACTTTATTTTATATTATAAACATAAATGCAAATTTAGGTTTACAATCCATAATAATATTTTTACCTTAACGACTCTCAATGCAGTGTTAATTACAATAAGTCTTGTATGAAATATATTGTAACGGGTGCCCACGTGGAAGAGATAGAAAGGGTGGGATTTTGTTCAATATAAGAAATTGGATTTCCCCATCTCTTCTGTCATCCCCCAATTAAATCAAGATTTCCCTCGAGTGCTGGACGTCTGGAACGTTTTCAAATTCATATTTTTTAATCCTGGAATGACGGGTAAAGAAAGGCCAAACCTACATCTCTTCTATTTGTTTACATTTATGGTAAATAATATATATTGTTTATGCAGTATAAGCTTGACGTATTTTTTGCACTATTGTTGAAATGTTATTATATACTTCTTTTAGTAACTATTTTTATTATACTTTTAAAAACACCACTAACAATAATCAATTACACTTTATATATGTGAGAGACTTTCTTGTTCAAGGATCACATCATCAGACCACACATAACTGAAAATAAAATGTGGTTAAAATAATAATATAAAAACGAAAGCCCTAACAGAAATAAAATTAAATGTGATTACTTGGAGTGTTTTTTTTTTATGAAAGTAATTTTATTCAATGTAAGAAATATGGCCTGAAAATGTAACGATTTTAATTTCAAAAACCATACAGAATAAAAATTTGTCCTGTGTATGTAAGTCTATTATTTAATTAATTTTATTACTGTGGTAAAACATTATTTAAAAAACTAGAAAATATACATAGGGGTTTAAATATAAATATGAAGTCAGAACAATTATTTTGGGACAAAAAACGCACTATTCAATTTCTAACAATGCCCCTTTTTTCGAACTGATAAATGGCGGCCTGAAATGGAAGATCATTACTAACCCATGCACAAAATTTAAAATTATAGGAGAAAATGGAAATAAGTAAAAATACAGGCTGTTGAAAAACTCGGTGGTTTATACAGGCGATTAGTAAGTGTTCCAGGTAATGAAATATTAAATACAAAAAGACAGGAGCCCTGGGTTGAAGTAATTAAATTCCATTTCCTTATTGAATCGCATTTTAAGTAGCCTGACTCTACGTGTAAAACAATCTGTATCATTTAGTAAAAAATTAAACTAATTTTATATTGTGTAATTTTCGAAACAATTAAATTTGGTTTATGCCTACATAAATAACAAATTTGTCCGTCTGTATATTTTTCCTTAAAGAATATTTTATAGTACAAATATACCTTTTAAAAATCACGTGTTATGTACGGGAAAAGCTGAATGATTATTTTCCCCAAAAATATCTTTCACAATATAAAGTTTTTTTCCAAATACGTTATGACCTGTTTGCGATCCAGTAGAGTATAAATGGTAAACTTTATTTAATATATTGATATTCTATTAACAGATTCTACTGGAAACCCGTAGTTTACACCCTAGAAGCACCAAATTAATTCTGTATTTGTCCGATTATAATAATTCATTTGTTACTTAACCAATTTAATTGTTTAAAATTTTTTATATACTCAAATATAAATCATATTAATGGGATATATACATATCCTGTTCCATACTGATGTTATAATATAAAATTTTACTGTAGTAGCTTTTTATTTTTAAATCGCAGAAAAAATATAAAAAAAAAAATACATTGTTGGAATAATAGAATAGAAACACATTGATAGAAACATGTTCGTTTCTTACATTTAACCTCTTAGACAAAAATAATCTTAATAGTACAAAAAAGAACGTATCTAACTAAAGTTTACTAACACAATATTTTCCACTTCCATTCACACAACCACGATTCAAAGTGTAGCCCCGCCGCGCCCGCTCACGACCATCCGGTTCAACAATGACAAAATACAGAATTCGATCTTGAATCGGTTAATCTTAGATTTTTTGACTGAATAAAATTTTTCTCTCCAAAATATATAAAACCACTGTCTTATTCTAATACTAGTAATTAATAAGTATTTTAACTTCCCTAATATTAATGCAACAATGGAAACCCGTTAGATTTTATTAGTACAGTTAACACGTTAACGTACTAATAATATCTTTAAAATTTTTGATTTAATTATAGGATTTAATTATATCCCATTTGCTTATGTAAATTTAGTGTAATTAATAAAAGAATTTAACATAGTTCAGAAATTGAAATACATACTCACTTTTCGAAATATTCAGGGATGACCAATTATACCAATCCAGATACCAGTGACATTTAGTCTTATTTTTTTTCGTTCGTGAACTATCCCTTACTAATGCACTAAGGCCATACACAGCTCGTAACCTGGTCCTATTTGTATCAACTAGCGTTTAGTAATCATGTCGGCGAGATTGTTAGTTAATGGGAATTATAACCTGTCATAGCTAAGCAGCAAGTAATATGTCAACACATCCACTCCCTTGAGAGTTTTAGGCGTAAATAATCCTTCACTATTGTATTAAGGCAATACACATCCCTTTGTACCTGGAGTCTGCCTGTAAAGATATATAAAATAAATAGGTTACATGTAAAAACATCCTAATTTACAGTTTTAACCTTATTGTAATATTTTCTCGTTTCTTCATTACTGCTCATAATACTAATGTAAAAATACTCAATAAATGGTCAGTCATATTCAAATCAAATGACATTAATATATATCATTTTAGTATTATTACTGATTTGTCCGGGCTATTAACTTAGTTAGGTGTAGTGTCATACTCTCAGTAATAGCGATTGACTTCAGTAAAATAAATAAAAACTACAAAAATAAAATAGTAATGTTTTTACCTCAATATTTTCCTACAGGGTCAATATAACGTTTTTATTATCAAAATAGTTTTGTGCTCTTATTTTTATTAATTAGCGATTGAATGTCAAATAATAAAAAACTATTAAAAAAAGTAATTTTTTTTATTACATATTTTTTTCAGGTCGATATAAATTTTATTGCAATATATGTATGCTATTGTTTTATAATTATAATACAATTCTATTGCAATTATTTATTACCTTTCCTTGGTTAAATGTATTTACAAAATTGGCTTCCTAATGGCGTGTTTATCTTAACATGTAAAATATTTACTCGTATGATTAAAACCACAGTATCCAATAGGAAGCCTCGGATTTCGCACTGTCGTTACTTAAAACAAATGTGTTGAAGATATCTAAACGAGATAAACGTCCACGTTGAAGATAAAAATAACAAAGTTTTGCATTCTGTAAATTATTGGAGGAAACACTGACCATGCCTTGCGAAGAAAATTTGCGCATTGGTAGTTCTCTAGTGTGTTTGTAGTCGCTAGTGTGATGGTTTTACTTCGAAAATAAACGGAACAGTTGTAGTCTCTGGTACGCAGAATTGAAATCAGTTATTATTCTGCAGCTACGGATTCGAGTTACGTATTGAGGTAAAATTCGCCAGATGACACATCGTTGGTTTCACCAAGAAGTATGCTGAAAGGACATTTTACTGGCCGGCAAAATAAAAGTAATGAGAAAATCGAAAGAAATCCGACAATCTTGCATCAGAAGCCCAAAATTACTGATTACCCGGAGAAGTTTTCAGTAAAGTAGACCCAGATCGACCAACCCACGATTATTCGTAAAAAATTTAAACCTCAAGCCTAAAAATTCTGTAGGAAATCAGATTAAACTCTGTAGTCCCACTAAGCGTACGGAATATGCCAGTTTTATGCTTAATGAGATATATGAAAAACTCAATTTGATTAAAAATGCGCTGTTCTCAGACGAAGCTACAATTTTACACAAGAGGTGTTGATTATAGTTACAAAGGTCAGATGTACATTTCACAACGGCTATTGTGAAAGAACATAATGCGCCAAGAGGTCACGATCTAAACGTATTAAGTATGTACAAGAAAAATATTTAGTATTTTCCTTCGATTTGACGTTAGAATTTGGTCAATGTCCTTAAACATTTTTTTAATAATGGCCGTTCAGAATCCCGGTATTTTTTTCCCGAGACCCTGTAAATACAAGGGTAAGGTATACAGTTCTTTTTTATAAAATCCAAACTCCAAAAAAAACGATTATTCCCTGCAAAAAAAACAAGAAATATAATCTAATAATAGTGTATAATACATTGGGTTAGAGTGCAATAGCTGATTCGTATATTTAACACTTATCACATTAATTTAGGGATTGTATTCATGAATGATCGAACAATCCAACTTTCTGTTAATAAGTTATAAGCTATGGAAATATGATTAGATAAAATGCCAACCCCACGTCTAACATATTTATTTATTAATTAAATGAACTAAATACCATGAATAATATATTTGTTTAGAGGCCATCTCATTGTTTTCAAAATGACAAACCGAACGTACTCCATGATGAGTGTAGTTAATTAGTTTGTTATTGCACGACATTAATGACTCCTGGACATAATTAGTCTGTCAAAACTTTTGGAATATTAATGAGTTGTTGATATTGAATCTAAATATGTTTTTTGTCTGTCAGTGGGACCCGTGGGTGAAAACTTAATTAATTATTGTTTATACTACTATCATTCTCTTTTCTGTACATTTCTATTCGAAACAATAATGAATCTAAATGCCAATATCTAACTTTGCAGAAATTTCACGAATTATATGATAATAGATAATTTTCTTGTATGTAAACAAAATGTAGTGCCAATTATGACAACCACCTACATAGTTCTTAAATTTTTTAACTAATGTAGTTGCCCCAAGGAAATTTTTCAAATGAAACTTGAAGAAACTAAGCAAGGTTTTTATATTTTATTTGTAGTATTTATACACACATGTTGCAAGTAAATCAAATACGTGAAATACATAATGTCTTTATTGTGTGTTGGTCTGATATATGTTTATTATTATAAATAGGGTACAGCAATCTAGTTTGTTAAAACAGTTTTAGAGGCTGGAATAGTTAAAGGATCCAGGAATTCGTGGATAACGGAAGCGTAATAATGCTATAGACCCTCACAGATCTAATGATTCTGTATTTGGAAAATTAACACACTCACTCGTGGCAGCTGGACTTTTATTAGCCTTCACATCATATACTTAAATCATTTGTTGCCCTATTAATAACACTTACTCTAATACAACGGAACTTCTTAGAAGAAAATCTGTCCACGGGTTTTCTTGACGGCGGCGGTCGGAACGCGCCTCGACACTGTCAGGTCGAGGTTCATATCGGTTTGTAAAAGTGAGGAAAACAGGAGTTTGGCCCATGTCCCGGGCAAGAGGATACTGTTCCCGCCCGAAACGTATCTTGGTGATTTTTCGTAAAAATTATAATTTTTCGAGTTACGGACTTTCAAAATATTTCAAAGTGAGGTGCTTGTCGGTTGGAAATAGGTTCATAATATCAGTCCAACAGAGGTGCATATCGGTTGGAAAATAGGTTCATATCAGTCGGAACCCCGAGGTGGATATCCGGTCCTACAGAGGTGCTTTATCGGCTTTATAGAATCTGTTCATATCGGTTTAAAAATCTGGACTTAGAAAAACGTCTATGTAATACAAAAAATAAATTATAATAAAGAAAATAACCTGGATAATACACATTTTTAATAATCGGCCAGGTTAAACTACATACTCAACTTTCTAAATTAACCAGAGATGGTAAAATACAAAAGTAATACAATTTAAGATTACCACTTACTCAGAATCTGATGTTTTCGTTCCCGCTAATACACTCAGGCCATACACAGCTCGTGCCTGGGCCTTCCTGTGTCAACCATCGTTTAGTAATCATGTCGGCGAGATTGTTAGTTAATGGGATTATAACCTGTCATTGCTAAGCAACAAGTAATATGTCAACATATCCACTTTTTCGGATTAATAATCCTTCACTATTGCGTTTAGGCAAACACACAGCTCATTGTTCCTGTAGTATGCCTGTAAAAAATATATAAATAAAAAGGTTACACATCAAAATATATTTAATAATGTACTTTGTTTCGTTAAAAATTTATTGATTTTAATATTTCCTCGCTGCCTTCCTTTTACAACTCATAAATACTAATGTAAAAATATTCACCAACACTCAGCCATATCTTATGGAGTGAATATCACGCTTTAGATTTATTAATGATTCGTCGGGGCTATTATATGTGTAAGGTGTAGTGTACACCTTAGTATAGCGATTTTAAATTCAGTAATTTAAAACAATAAAAATAGGGATGTTTATTATATCTTTCTTACAGGGAAATATACGTTTTATTGCAAATAGTTTGTGCTCTTATTTTATAATTTTAATACAATTTTAATTCATTTTAATACCTTTCTGATAAATTTATTTTAAAAAAATTTGTCTCCTTGTTGCATGTTTATGTTAAATATCTCAACTATTTTATAAATACAGAGTCTCCAAAAAGAATGCCCAGATTTCGCACTGCCGTTACTTAAAAAAATATTCAACATATCTAAACGATAAAAAAGTCGTAAAAAGATGATAAAATAACTATGTGGCCAACTGGGGAAAACAACTAATGACAAAGTCGAAAGAGATCCGACAATATTGCATCAGAAGGCCGAAATCGCCAGAGAAGTCTTCAATGACACATACCCAGATCGAAAGTACAAGGCGTTTCTTGTTAAATTGTTTAGCTGTTCTTGCATACTTTTTAAGTTACGACCGTTCAAAATCCCAGCATTCCTTTTTCCCCATGACCTTGATATAATATAGGTAAAGTATTAAGTTGTTTTAAATAAAATCTCAACTCCCAAAAACGAATATTCTGCACCTAAACAAGAAATGTATTAAAATAACAATGTTAAACCAAAAGGATAATAATTTAAATAACTAATTCGAATATTTATTATATCTCACATTAATTAAGGAATAATGTTGCACACTATGTATTTATGTATGACTGAACAAGCCAACAACGTGTTAATAAGTTATAAGCTATGGAAATATGATTAGTTGAAATGTCAACCCCACCATACAACAACTATTTATTAATTCAATGAAATAAGTACCATCAACATATTTGTTTGGGACATCTCATTGTTTTCCAAATGTACGTATTCCATGATGAGTGTAGTTAATTAGTTTGTGATTGCATGACATTAATGACTCCTGGATATAATTAGTCTGTCAAACTTGTGGATATTTATGAGTTGCTGATGTGAATCTAAATATGTTTTGTCTGTCAGTGGAGCGTAAGCGAGGTTTTAATAATTAATATTGTTATAACTACTATTATTCAGTTCTCTGAACACTTTCATTCGAAACAATAATGAATCTAAATGCCAATGTCTAAATTTGAAGAAATATCACCAATTATTTGATAGTATATAATTTTGTTGTATGTAAACATTTTGTTGCAGATTTCGAAAAACCACCTAAATGGTCTTTAAAATTTGTGACTACTTTAGTTGACCAAGTAATGGTTTTTCAAAAGAACCTAGAAAGGTATTTATAGTTTATGTGTAATATTATACAAATACGTTAAAACTAAATCAAATAGGTGATTAATAATACAAATTTAGTTCCAATTTGTCAGTCTGAGATATGTTCATTATAAAGTGTGTTTAATAGAGTACAGGTACACTGTTAAAAAGCTTTTAGAGACTGGAATCGTTCAAAGGATCCAGTGGAATAACGGAAACGTAGGAGAGATCTAATATTGACCAGGAGAGATATACCCAGAGAGATCTAATATTTCTATTAAAGGGGCATTTACAGGGCAGGAGCTTCTAGAGATTGGTATCTCTTATAGAGTGAGGACTCCAGTGGTTGAAATTATTTGGAAGCAAAGGTCTCTCTCAGAGGCAAGGAACTACTCTGATTCCAGATTCTAAAGTAGCTTGAATTTTCAGAGGTGATAAGCCCTTAGATGACAATAGTTATTGAAGAGTTGAGGATTTAAGAAGGACTAGTGTTTCCATGGAATAAAAATTAGGAGTTGGTATTGGGACTCACTGAAAACATGAAATTTTGAGATTAATAAAAGCTGTAGAGATCAGAAACTGCGTAATCGGGATCTCTAAATCACCTAAATTTACATAGGCCAAGAGCATTATGGAAGCAGCACATTCATAGATGCTGTGACCTACTGTATGTGGGAGAAGGAAACACTGGATATTCCTGAGACCACTACTTTTCATAGGCCACAAGATTTCGCAGGAGAAGTTTTCTGTGGGAAAAAACTCCCGGAGGTTCTCCCGATTTAGGGAATTTCCAATTACTATGTACTTCTAAGGAAGAGAGATGCTGTATCTAACCGTTAAATTATGGAAGCTTTGTTTTGACAGATCATAAAGTCTAAAAAGTAACAAGAATCATAAACATTTTAAAAACTTTTGGGTAATGGTTTGGGTAGCTGGGAATAAATTGGCAAACAGACTATTTAGCCCCAGGAATCAGTTACTCTCATACACTATATGTTCACTTTGAACTGGGAGCAATACAATATTCTGAAACGGTAATTACTTCGTTTAATCTTCGAGGAATTCATTCAGTAAGGTTGATCACGGCGTAACGATGTAAGTTCCAGTCTCTCATTAAAAAATACTGTTGCCTAGATCTCAGTACCTCTAAGTATTTATTGAAATATTGCAGAAAATGTATTTAAACAATGTTTATTTTTTTAATATCTTTTTGAAATATGCATGCTAGTTATAATAAGTACATACATACATAGGTTATGGTCCAAGCATCAGGGGGCAGCCTTTGTTATAGCAAAATATTCATTGATTCAGAATAAAACAGATGCAAAATATGATTTATCCCTTTTTTACCAGTTTGGTAGTGAAAGTGATATTTTTCAATTTTTAGTTTATCGTCCCTTTTTTTCTTTTATAAATTCCAAGTGTCATGTTTGACGCCTAAAAACGTTCTGAGTAATGATTTCAAAAAATGAAGAACACATATGGATAGACTGACACTATACAAAGCGTCATAGGGCATATGCTCGTATTATTTATTTTGGTTAGTTTTCTGTTTTCTATCACAACCTGAACTTGTGCCAACCTCTTGTGGAACAACACACACACACCACACACACACACACAACACACACACACACACACACACACACACACACACACACACACACACACACACACACACACACACACACAACACACACACACACACAACACACACACACACACACCACACACACACACACACAGACACACACAGACACACACACGCACACGCACACGCACGCACGCACACGCACACGCACGCACACACACGCACGCACGCGCGCGCACGCGCGCGCACGCACGCACTCACTCACTCACGCACGCACGCACGCAAGCACGCACGCACGCAAGCACGCACGCACGCACGGAATGTTTTTTTTTAGTGGGTAGGTCTGCCAGTCTGGCAGGAATCCCACACTACCCACCACGTATATCTGCCGGAAGATGGACGGTAGAGTTTAGCGATGGCGGTGTCTTTGAAAAATCTTTTTTCAGACCTCTATATATATATATAAAAAAAACACAACTATACCTGTATATGTGAACATTATTATTGAACTGTCCCTTGTGTATCTCACATAATAAATTGTACTAAATGAGACCCCTACTAGTGTTCCCCTTACAAACGCATGTTTTTAACAAGGTATATTTAGTTTTGATAAGTATGTTTAAGAAAACATACAACACATATAAGTACTATTATGCTAAACCAACTTTAAGTTTTCAATTTTACACACAAATGCATGGGTAACACTTTGATCAATAATGCGGATGGTTTAAACATAAACTCGAGTAAAGATTTATTCCATACGGATACAAAACTTAAAAGTTTAAATTTTTTCTCAGTCTATTGACTATAATATATCACTTCCTGGAGCATTTACTAATGACCACTATAAACCACAGGAGTTATAAGCCGTATTTCACTTTCTTCCATTTCCTATGGAAATTAAATCTTTGCAGGTTAGCTGTTTAAACGCACACACATCTACAAATTTGTTTAATACGGAAACGGAACAGGAATATTTCAAACTTCCTCAGGCTATTGACTTTAATATTTCACTTCCTGGAACATTTACTAATGACCACTATAAACCACAGGAGTTATAAGCCGTATTTTACTTTCCTCCATTTCCTAAGGAAATTAAATCTTTGCAGGTAAGTAATGTTTTTCTGTCTCCCGTTATATTCAGTAAAACAAAAAGAGTCGGGGTGTATGTTAATAGTTTCTCTGTTGTCCTGAAATATTGTTTGAATTTATTTATGTTAACCCTCCAGTAATTTTCTTAGTTAAAAACATGTGGCCTCCACAACTTAAAAATACAACATACGTAGAAGATTATGGTAGTAAAAAAATGGTTACAGCTTCTTTCCTAATGGAACAGATTACTTAATTTACAAAACAAATATTCTAATAAGCATTAAATTCAATTTATAACAGGTGTTATATATTATTACTTCAATCAATTTGATTTCAGTTCTGTAGGTCCTGATGAAGTGATTATTCAAAAAACACATAAAAAAATGGAATGGTTATTGCTTGTTTTAAAAATTAAATATATAAATAGTAATTTAAAGAATTGTGATACTTTCCTTATAGTAGGGAAAAATGCGTAGGGATAACAGCTAATAAAATTATCATTTCTTAAATGTAAAAAAATAGAAGGGATATAGGTTTGAGCTTTCTTTACCAATCCAGGATAAAAATATGAAGAAATGTGTGAAAAGTTCCAGACTCCAGCACTCGAGGGAAGTTCCTGATTAATTGGAGAGGACAGAGAGAGATGGGAAATCAATCTTATATTGAACACAATCCTCTCCTACCTCTTCCTTACGTCGCTGCTACAATATATTTCGTGCAAGATTTATTGTACACCACACTGCATTAGTGAGAAATTAAAAGTACAATATTGTTATAATGTAAACTAAATAGCATATGGTTTAAATATAAATGAAGTGTAATATAACGATAGTTAATAAATGTTTTTACTAATGACTAAAATGTATCGTACATCTGTAACGGATAGGTCCAGTTCAAAGATACTGGTATTATAAAGTAAAACATTTATTGAGTTTTTATGTAAGAAACTTGTACCAAAAGAGAGCCTTAGTCAAGATCACCATTTTCGAACTGTAATTTAGAAATTTATTGGCAACAAAAACAAATATTGACCTGGAAAGACAAAAAATATGTGACTGCGTGATATCCCTATCTATTCGCTGAGCGTAAGCGAAGCCTATTAATTGATTGACTGAAAAGATAAAATATTTTTGTAATTTATTTTATTACACTTGTTTTATAAATACCAGATAGACATACTCGTATATTTGTCATTTTTACATTGCATCCCACTCACTTTTCGGTAATAAAAAATGAAAAATTGGTAAAACTTCTTTTATATAATGTTTATGGTACATTTTGAATAATTCCATAGATTTATCAAGACTTCAATAGCAATAGTATTTACTCTTACTTAAAGCCACCTAGTCTAGATTGTAATATGTAAATCCCATTTTCTACAAAGTGTATGAATTTTTTTAATTGTGCGTGTAAAGAGGGAATGATAACTCCTCTTCACATAGATTACACGAAATTTTTCAAAATATAATTAAGAAATGTATACGCAACGAAAACGAATATATTGAGCTGGAGAAGATAAAAAATGTGACTATATGATATATATTAATAATTGAATGACTGAAAAGGGATGGAGTTATTTCAGTAATTTTGTGTTTTATTTCCCTTGTTTTATAAGTACTATAACATATAGATATGTCTGTAACATATATCTGTAATCAAAAGATTGTTCATTGTATCCCATTCTTTTTTTGATAATTATATATGACAAAATCGAGAAAAACATATTTTGTATAAGTTATAGGCTACATTTACAAAAACATATACAGATTTAATAATATGCCAATATCAATAGTATTTACTCCCATTTAAAGCTACCGATTCTGGATTGTAATCCCATTTTCCACAACGTTTATTTTTTCTTTGAACAATTATGCTTGTAATAAGGGAACGAGGACATCCCTTCTCCTACATTGCACTAGTTGACTCGTGGATAAACAAGACAGAGATCGTTTGTGATGTAGGTGTCTGCGATGTCGGAAAGGAGCAGGGTGTTTATTGTGAGCTACTTCGCCGCCGATTCATTTTGTATCTCTTTAGATGAAACATGTCTCCAGGCACCAAAAGTTAAGTCTTCGTCAGCGACAGATTTCAGACGATGCACAATGAGGAAGGTGAACTAGAGCTAAACTCATCAGTTAGTTGAATCAACATTTCCCACAGTTGCTAATGGTATGTGTACAATTTTAAAGTTTTCAAATAAAACTTTTAGCAAGTACCTATCCATAGCCTACAAACGTCAGACTAAAAGAACAAATAGTTATAATGATGTTCGAAATATTAAGAGTTGCATGATACAACCCATACTGTTATTGAGAAGTGTCCAATGTAATAATAATCTTCTTCAATTACTTGTAATAAACAGAGTAGTATATTATTAGAGGTAAGAGACGAGCCTTGATACAAGTTTGTCTCTTCTAATCTAAACTCAATTATTCCCCGCTTTCAGACAAATTTGCATGTTTATAGGCATTTATATTGAGGTACCCCCTGTTCTCAGATCTTGTTTTATACTCATCAATCCACACAATTAAAACTTATCGTTTATGTAAACACAATGGTAAACGTTGGGGTTAGCTGCAGTTCGCCTTCATCTTAGTGCAGCGCCTGGAACCTGAAGTCATGTTCGTCTTAAGAAACGTCCGAAAACCGACGTCGACCAAGGTTTGAATATTACTATGCTAATCGTGTAATAAATACTCGGTATTGCAGAGTTTATTTATAAATATAATTGTGGCAAATAACACCTACAGGTCTTTTTACATGTTAAAATAAAATAATGTCTTTCAACGGTACTACAAAATAAAGTCATTGTGAACTTAAATGATATCTTGGGCTTAATGCTTCCAATGTTCTTTGGAATTTTGCCTGCGAAATTAATGATTTACTAAAAATTTAAAATTGACTTTCCTTCATGTCGATGTCAACTCAAACGTGCGGCGTCAGCATCTTGGCTCGATATTGCAGCTGTAGTCGGAAAATGAAAGACGTCTACTACATGAAGACTGGAAGTACTAAAAATTCATACCCAACCTCAAAGATCGACTTAAAATAAAAAAGAAGAAGTAAAAATCCCGAAATCAAATACCTAAAACAAAATCACGATGTTATTAGCCATTTATAATCACAACGTGGTCTCGTCTGAAGGTCATCACCACAACTTAACCTGTATTAAAACTGCGAAAAAAAAACATCAAAGGTAAGTTTTATTTACTCAATTTACTCTTCTATTTACAGTTTTACTTTATATTACATTCAAAATAGATGTCTCGCATTAAAAAACTAATTTAAAATACGAAACTTTAAATTTATTTACGGATTGTTGCTTCCCCTTACAAACACATTAGCCTACTACAAGTTTTATTTGTTCCGTAGAGTATTCTTTGGGAAAAAGGAAAACACCACGTTTGTTATTGCATAAGGCAAAAGCGCTAAACCGCCTTGAGTGTTTAAAGACGAAACAAAATGTCACAGATTGTTTAAAATTAGCCAACACTCAAGAGTGATTCAATACGGAAACGGAACTCGAAAATTGTAATCTTTCTCAGACTATTGACTTTAATATTTCACTTCCTGGAACATTTACTAATGACCAGTATAAACCACAGAGGTTGTAAGCCGTATTTTACTTTCCTCTATTTCTCCCGGAAAATTACATTCTTGCAGGTAGGGACTATTTTTCTTGTATCCAGTTGTATTCAGTAAAACATAAAGGGTTGGGAGCGAAAGTTAAAAGTGTTCTGTTGTCACGAAATAATATGTGACTTAATTTATTTTAACCGCTACAAGAATATCTCCAGTTTATAAACGTTTGTTTACAAACACAACAAGTAAATATTCACCCTTTTAAATCACTATTTGAACAGAAACGCAAGGCAGTTTTTACAAATAAATAGCAACTAATATAGCTCTATAAAGTTAGTTAACTTATTGACAGTATATAGTTTGTACTTTTGTTTTATTTTGAACAATTTTTATACTAGAGAAATATGTAAATAACTCTCAAAAAAGATATCATTACTTGGAAGTGTACAAATAGAATTATTTGAATTCTATCTACCAATTTAGGATAAAAATATGAAGAATGTGAAAAGTTCCAGACTCCAGCGCTTGAGGGAAGTTCTTGATTAATTGGGGAGGACACAGAGATGGAAAATCAATCTTATATTGTACACAGCATCTTTCCATCTCTTCCTTCTGTCTCTGTTACAATGTAGTTCGAGCACGATTTATCCTAACCCTCACGGCATTAGTGAGTCTTAAAAAAAATACTAATATTAATATGATTTAAACGATTTCGACTTTCATTATTTAAAGAAGTTGATAGTTTCTCTGTGTTGGATAGCACAAGAGCAGAGATTAAATTTTAAAGTTATACTGATCTATTATTTCACATTTAGTTTTTTTACTTATGAGTTTTTATGATTAAAAAAACGAAATTACACGAAAATAGATCTTTAGTGTCGTTTAGGATATTTCAGACTAGAGGTGAGAAATGTCATATAAAACCTAGATTGAGCTAAGTAGGATAAAAATATGTGGTGGTATGACGCTTTTGCTCCATTTTATTATCTATTTGCAAAAATGATGTGACAGTACCAGTGTCTAAAACATCAGTGTGAGTGTTATTTATAGTTGAAAACCCACAGTCTTAGGGCCTAGAATTGCCAAATGGTAAGGGTCAATTATTTGTAATATGGACACAATAGAATTGAATATCTTGCGTATATCCTAAAGGGGTTTGTGCTGATTGGTAGCAAACCTATAAATTAGATTGTTATCTGTAGACTAAATTGAGCTAAAATTGTGTGTTTTTCCTTGACAGATAAAAATAACTTATTCATCTTCAGACATAAAATTTTCCATCAAACTTCTTTTATATATAAACGAAATTTGATTATGCATGTATCAGCATGAAATTGAGCTGAGCGTTAGCTAACATTTTACATTCGTCTTAAGGGCAACCGTGGAAAGTTTTTTTCCATCGGCATCATAGGATGAATGAAAAATGTTTGCTACGCTCAATCCAATGCAATCAGTGCCATGTACCATCATTAAACTTGCCATTACTTATTTATAAATGAAGCTTGATGCAAATGTCTGTATGTCAGTTTGTTCTTGAATGACAGAAAGACAGGCAGACATACATACTAAATTAAATTCCTCTAGCCTCTCGGGCGGCAGGCTTCGCTAAAACTCAGGTAACAAGATATATATAACATGCATAATAAATATTCCAGAACTTATTTACTGGTTGAAATCAACAGTTAAGAAATCTGTAAGCATTAAAAATAATTATTATATAAATGTAAAAAATACTTATAATTGAAAAAAAACATACGGATGTAGTTTAAAATAAAATGTAGCAACTCCTTCAGTAATATAAATATAAATAAATTAAATTTAAATAACCTTTTTACCTTTCAAATTAAATTAAACTGCATAATATTATAAGAGAATCAAAAATCTTTAAAAGAATAATTAATAAAAGAATAATTATAACAAACGCAGTCTATTTAGACAACAATGAACTTCAATAAGCCTCAGACGTTTTATTTCTGCACTTTAATGCCAAATAATCCCTGCAGAATCACCGTTGAGCTGAACTATCATTGTTACTATAAATCCTTGTTGCCATTAAATCTATTGCGTCAACCAGATTATTCCTAAAATACTGATTCTATCGGTACTACAAGCTTCGGTGAAATACATGAACCCATATTATCTAAACCGTACTTAAAACAACAGAGGGGTCCAACAGTACCAAACCCGGTGGTTGGGAAACACTAGGGATGTGTAATATTTCTTGCAATGTCTTGGTTTTCAATACTCCCTTTACTAGGCAAAGTCAGTATTTCCGTATGTCAGAGACCATTTTCCGAACAATTTGGCTGGTGTGATATGGCCCATGGCAATCTTTGAGTCTCCATGTAGATTTTACTACCGTCTGCACATGAAGAATTTGTGAGGTTGGCATTGTCGTATTCCGCAAATTCTCATAAAATACCGTACCGTAGAGTGGTTAAGACTGAGGTCAGATAGAAGTTTATTTCTCTGTATTTTCACTTCACCCATTCTCTCAGATCTTTCATCAGCATAGTCTTCAAAATTCCTCTGCATTATGACAGCCATAGTTCCTGCCAGATCCTCATTGTGTGTTACTACACTGTCCTTCTTGTATACCCGCTTCCTTTCGAAAGCGAGCAAGTCGATTGGAATGACGCTGGCTACCACGAGGACGGGCAGCTTGGGCAGTTCGCTAAGCACTCTCGATTTGGAGCTCCCTTCTCCTTTCTACTGCCGCTTTATTTTGTTTGTAATACTGATGACGTAAAGCATCTTCCTATCTGGCCAAGGTCATATTTTGAACCCTTGCAGGAGCTCAGAGTGCGTGACTGACATAGGAAACCGTCGATATTTTTCATCAGTCAACTCAAAGCGGTAGTAACTTGTATACCTCGCCAGATATCTGATCTCAGAACGTGAATTTAGTAAACAGGAGCTATGCAAAATTAATTGTCAGTGCTCTTCGTCTTGATAATTTCCCGGTCCACTGGGACCTGGATGACAGTTTTAATCCTTCTAGGCCAGCACTTTCACTTGACTGTTTGTGCCTTGCTGTGATGCATTATGTGCAATTGTGACAATGTTGTCCACGTATCCACGAGAATTCACTCGTAGGCTATTTTCCACAGGAGTCCCAAATTCGACTTCTGCATAGCTCCGTCAGCAGCCGTATATGTCAATTGCCTATCACTGTAATAAGCATTATCAGGAACTAGGCAGGATCGTCGAATGTATGGCTCTGGATAGTATGCATATCAATCAATTTGGGAGTTAAATGTAGTTCGCACGTTCAGTGTGGCCATCATGATCATCTGGCGTTTACAGTGGTCCCTCGCTGAGTCAGATGCCACAGCTTCAACAGGTGCTCGAAGGGCTCTCCTACCGTGTTTGAGCATAAAATAAGTCTGGGTGGCGACGGTGTTTCAGAATCTCACTTGCCTTTAATTATAAAGGATAGGCGTTTGATCTTATATCGATAATCGAAGGTGCATTCTTCCAAGCAGCGCTTGTACATATTTAGCAGTAGTTGTGGATTGGTCCGAATCGTCACATAGAGCACTTTTGCCGGGACTATATCGGGGCCAGATGCCTTACAGCACTAAATCTGTCCGACTTTCTGAGACATTACTGAATCAGTGAAGGACGGAATTTTCCAGGGTCATGTCGTCGCATTCCCTGACCGTACAGGTTAAAAAGAAGGCATCTACTATGTTCTTCATAAGTTAAGAACTCACAATCGGGCTTATTGAGCACGGAGTCTGCGCATTACAACTCCGTAACCCAGTCCAAAAGAGTCGTTATTTATGTCCTCTCGGAAGTCGTTCCCCTTATTGCATTTGCTCCTGATGTTTGTCTGCTTCAAAGTTCACATTGCTATTCACAATTCCTCTGCGGCAGCCTTTGGATTCGTCCCCTCCGCCAATCGTCGGAAATTCTCTGCCTTAGACTGAAATATCCTCTTTGGATCTCGGCCCACTAGTATACAGGAGCTCTATCGTGCCTCGGAACTCTCCTTTTAGGCATGTAAGCGTCACCGTCCCCTCAAACTAAGCTTCATCGTACAGTTTACAGAGTCCTTTCCCTTGACGATAAACTCAGTCAGGGTGTCTTCGTTTTGCCTGGTAACGTTCCAGCCCTTAGGTTTTTGGGTCTTTCCAGATCGTAACACCTGATTCTTTTTTTACGGTACTAAATGTGTTTATACTGGTTATCAGGCCCAGTAAAGTCCACTATCGCGTATCCTTATACGACACAGATTCATGTCAGTTTCGGCAATTTTATACTCATCGCGCACAAACATATCCAAAATTTGGTTTATTTCAATTGGGATCGATTTTCGTTTCGAGTCGAAATTATACACATGGGAAGTCCCCGGTACCGGCAAGTTTCTTAAATAGTAATTCGTTTTTTACAAAATAAGTGCTTTTATATAGTCAAAACCTGTTACCACAAGTGTTTTTTCGCGAATATGACATATTGAACGGCAGTTTATAGCTTTTACTTCACACGTTCGTGTGAAAGTGATTTCGAGTGATTACATGATTTTTTTAACTATCCTCACGACTACTGTCCCCAAAATTTCCTATACAAAGGTCTTTGTCCCCCTAGCTGTTCTCTTCACCAAATTTTGCGAAAGTCACCTTGGTCACAATGGTCTCATTTCACGCAGAGTGGTCATCCTTGAGAAGCAAATTCAACTTAGTCAATAGTCATCTTCTTAGTAACCGTGCAGGAAGGTATCGGTCATTAAAATATTTTTTAGTTTCTTATTATAAGATTCGTTCATAAATTTTTTTGCAATTTTACAGTAAATGTTTTAAGTGCAGTAAATTTAAATGTGCACAGTGGCATCCCGATGAAAAATTAACTACAAAATCAACTTTTTGCGTAAGATTGTACTTGATAGTAAACAAAATAAATGTACTAGGGTCTGTTGTATAAATTAGTACAATTTACTTTTTAAAATAATACTATACTAAATCATTTATATAACATTAAAATATCAGGAATACTGAAAATATGATTATTTATTTTAAGACAATGGTATATTTATTTCTTACACGTTAAATATATCTTTTTCAGATTAAAAAAATCTTCCTTATTATAGTTACAATTATTTATCTGAGATCTCACTATAGTACTGCTGCTATAGTATTGTATTTTATTGATGTAGTATTTATATTTTAATTACCTTAATTCAATAAAAATCATTGATTTGCATTTATTTATTATGTCTACTTTTAAAGCTGCATGTTAATTTAAATTTAAGTCGGAAATTAATATGGAATGAATCAGTATTCATTCATTAAAGTAAATAATTTAAAGCTTACTAAATTATTTCCATCAAATAAATTAGATTTTATTGTATTATTGATGTAATTATTGGGATGCAGTGACCTCATCCAAGCGAAACGAGTTTCATTATAGAATAAACACTGTAATGAAATTATTACAGTCGTATTATTTATGTTTAGAACACAACCCGGGTTTTCTATCATTTTACGCGATAAATTCCATCAATGTAAAGACATATACAATATGAGTACAGATATAGTACGATAAAATATCCAGATACGTGCGTCTGTGAGCTGCTTTCTAGACATATCGTTCGTGACAAATTACGTAAAATGCAACTGTTGTGCCAAAAAAGGAAATTAGAAGATACATTGTGTACATTGATACATAATGTAAATTATAAGTCGTAAATATAATCTGTGATGCTAAAACTCCGATCACTTGCTCGTGTAGACCGCGGAAATACCAAAGCAATTAATACTTAGCAAAGTAATCATATCATCACCCATTAGGGATATTTAACCCATTACTGTTAGTATGTATTTATTCAGATGTTCCCGGTGTCACTCGTGTTCACTCCTTCCCCTACTGATCGGATCGGATCGTTGTAGAGTAGGCTACGGAAATAACAAAGCAGTTGCTACTTGGCAAAGTGATCGTATCTTCCCCCATTAGGGATATTTAACTCATTACTGTTAGTATGTATTTATTTAGTTGTTCCCGGTGTCACTCGTGTTCACTCCTTCCCCTACTGATCGGATCGGATCGTATAGAGTACGGAAATAACAAAGCAGTTGACTTTTGGCAAAGTGATCGTATCTTCCCCCATTAGAGATATTTAACCCATTACTGTTAGTATGTATTTATTCAGTTGTTCCCGGTGTCACTCGTGTTCACTCGTTCCCCCACTGATCGGATTTGATCGTGTAGAGTACGGAAAAAACAAAGCAGTTGCTACTTGGCAAAGTGATCGTATCTTCCCCCATTTAGTAATAGAGTTTAGTAATAGTATTGGTAAGTTTGTTAGTTAATGGGATTATAATCTGTCAAAGCTGAGCAACAAGTAATATGTACAGATCCATTTTGTGATTTCAGGCGTAAATTAGGCTATTGCCATTTATACACTATTGCATTGTAATACACAGCTCATTTGACCTGGAACCTTCTATATAACCTTCCATAATTCAAATTTGTAGTCACTGTAAAACGTTACTTATGTAACAGATACGGCCAAATTCAGCGATATTAGTAAATTGAATTTCCCTGAGTAGAACCATGACAAGTGAGGGCATTTAAGGTTCTTATTTAAGCACACTACAATCATTCTCCGGCAAAAGTCTTCGAGTCCCGGCAGCAATGTAAACATATGGAGCTCGTTAAAATATTTTGAAATTATATATATATATATATATATATATATATATATATATATACATACGGGTACGTTTGCATCTAAATGAAATAGTTTCAAGTTATGTATTTGAGGTTTTTTTATTCAATTACGTAAACGTTAATGGACCGATTGTAATGAAACTAAATGAACATATTCATATCCCTGGAAAAATATAGACCTATTCGTATTTAGGAAATCCCTTCGAAATGGTCTTTATTTTTGGCTTAAAGAGTACATGCTAATTTTTCAATGTTTTTCTAAATCAAATAGTGTGCGAAGACACCGTAATTTCCAGAAAAATATAATGTAATTTGAAGCAATTTATATTTTACAGTTACCATCATGCAGGCCACATAAATGACGTTGGTGACCTTTTGCAGAGGAAGTTTTAATCTTAAAACCTTTCTTTTTAGGATAAATTTACCTTTGAATCACAGTGTACTTTTATGTAATCAGACAATTTTGGTACGTTAAGTTTTGAATGAAAAAGATTCCATAGTTACTGTTGACCTTCTAAACATGCAATAACAGTGACTAATAAGATTTGATTAGTTTTCAATTTTGTTGTGTATTAAATTTTTTTTTTTAACATCTAAACTCTGAATTAATATACCACTCTTCTGAAAATCACACTTTAGACGGTTATACCAGGCTTTTACTGTTACGTAATAATTTGTTATATGACTGCAATTGAACAAGACATGAAAAAAAATATTAATATACCTCTATAGAATATTGCTATTTCTTGTTTTGTTTAACAATAGAACACTTTTTCATTTCATTTAATTAATTTATATACTCACATAGGTACAGAATATGGTAGTTTTTAATAAAAGGTTAACCCAAACAACGACAAATCTGTGATAAAACAAGGCATACAATCAAATAATAATGTTAAGGAAACAACGTTTCAAATATGCCGTAATTAAAATGTATGTTTAATATTTCTCCCATTGGTTGAACAATATTATGTTGCAAATATTTATTTCCAAAATAATATATTTATCCATGATCTAACAGTCTAGTAACATAATTTATAAACAATGTTTGTAGAAATGAGAAAACGATCTCTGACTGCTTATTACTCCAATGAACTAAATATCATCAATATATTTGTTTAGGTCATATCATTGTTTTCTAAACGATGAATTGGACGTACTCCATGATGAGGGTAGTTAATTAGTTTGTGATTGAATCACATTAATGACTCTTGGCCATAATTAGTCTGTCAAAATTGTGGATATTAATGAGTACGGATGTGAACTCTAAACATGTTTTTGTCTCTCGTTGGAACGTAGGTGAAATTGTAATTAAGTATTGTAATGTTAATATAATTCTTTGCCCCTTATAATTAAACAAATTTAAAAACAATTTCTAAGTACAAATATGTTAATTTACCACGAATACAAATGATATCAAGAACTATATGTGAGTAGTTTCTTGCATGTTAACGTTGTGGCACCGATTATCCAAAACCACGTAAGTAAACTTAAACTCATTCTAACTAGCTTTTTTTATGAAGTAACGATTTTATAAACGAATCTGAATAAATATAAAAAGGCTTTTTTAATGTATGTATAATGTACATACACATAATATAACTATAAAATAAGTCCTATGCATTACTATCACTAATTCGTTGTAGTATTTCATTTCAGTTGGGTATACGTTCTGGAAAAAGTTATGCACTCTTTATAATTGATATTGGCTTAATAAACTAGACTGGTTTTAAGAAGCTGGAAGCTTTCAAGAGTCCAGAACATCGTTGAGAATCAAGATGGTGTAGACATTCAAAGATGTAAACTTTCTATTGAATGGAACTTCAGAAAATACTTTTAGGGAGGAAGCCTCCTTCTAGAGACTGGTACCTCCTATGGACAATGGACTACCTTAGTCCTGGGAATATCTGCTGGCCAAGTATCCTTAGAGACTAGGAACCACACTAAATTGGAATTTCGTCAGAGATTAAGAAGCAGATCCCATGGAGACTAGGAAAGCCAGTAGCGAAAATCCCCTTCATTATGTTAATAATCAGTGAATTTTAACACAAAAAAAAACCATGGCTAGACTTTATTTTAGAGTTTCGGAACTCAAAGAGAGCAGAATTTTTTAGAGTGTTAATAGCTTTCAGAGGCAGAGGCTGCCGTTACCGAAAGGTATCAATTTTCGAGATTCACAGTGACCGAAAAATTCATAGAATCCAGTAACTAACAACTAAAATCTAAGGTTTGGAGGCTGAAAGTGTTATATTGATGAAAAACGCCTAGAGTTTGGAAGTTTTAAACTGTTTTACGAGTTATGATTTTTGCTAGAAATAAATAGACAGATATACAAACACCATGATTTCATGTTTCAATAGTAAAATAACTATATATATATATATATATATATATATATATATATATATATATATATATATATATATAAAAGTCGTATATTGACTTTGAATTAGGAACAATACTCTGTTTGTAGACGTAAAGTACTTCGTTTAATCTATTTGGAATCTGTACTGTGAGATTCCCGAAGTTGAGATACGAGTTTGAGTATATTAGAAAAACAATATTATTGCGCGGTTCTCTATTAACTCATTCTAGTCTGGATAAGAGTCATGCACATACACAAAGAGTCATAATAATATTGGTTGTTGCAAAATCAGATGATTTATAAAGTGGACATATACACAAATGCTATATTGATCTCGTTCTCTAACAGTACTATATAGGCTAGTGAATAGTCATAATATATTTGAGAGAATTAAAAAAACAATGGTTAAGATTTTTTTATAAATTAATTAAAAATGAATAATTAAAAATGGATTATATTCAATATCTTTAGTGATAAAAAGAGTGGGGTTTAAATTGGTGATATCTAGTAGAATCTCCTAATTGCTTGTTAAATCCTGTGTTATATATTTATAATATTTATATTTACCTTTATGCTGTATGTCAAAAAGATACGACATTCGGAAAATACGGAAGATGTGTATTGTTAAAGCTATGTCTGAAAATGGTAATTGAACGATCCCTAGTATTAAAAAATAATAAAAAAAATTAAAATATATGTAAACTAAATATGGACCTTTGATCATGAATTTCTCCTTACAAAACGCTTAAATTTAATAACACTTATCAAACACAATTTAAACTAGTTCACTAATATGTTCTTAAGAAACATGAAACACAACATATTTGTTATTATATAAATCATAATTACTTTATTTCTAAGTCGATTTTAATGGTGAAGAATTAAAAAACAATTGCTTATAAATATTTTGATTAATAATACGAGGTGTTTAAAAGTACACTCATCTACAAATTTGCTAAATACGGAAACGGAACACGAATATTTCACCTTCCTCAGGCTATTGACATTAATATTTCACTTACTGGAACATTTACTAATGACCACTATAAACCACCGGGGTTATAAGCCGTATTTTACTTTCCTCCATTTCCTAAGGAAATTAAATCTTTGCAGGTAAGTTATGTTTTCTCGTTTCTCGTTATACTCAGTAAAACATAAAGGGATCCAGGTTAATTTTAATAGTGCTCTGTTGTTCCAAAATCATGGTTGACCCAATTTCTTTTAAAGCTAAAATAATATTTCTAGTTTAAAACACTAGTTTGCCAGCTAAAGCAGTTAGTTAAGATCCACATCCTTTAAATTCCTTCTTAAACTTTAATATCAGACAGTATTTATATGGAATCAGTAAATAGTATAAAAGTAGTTATAAAATACTCTATAAAAATGAGCATACCTATTTGAAGTATTTAATTAGGTAGGTACTCATACCTGCCAACAAAATAAATCATTAATAAAATTTTAATAAATATAATAGACATAAGATTGATCTTTCTTTACCAGTCTGGGATAAAAATATGAAGAATGTGAAAAGTTCCAGACTCCAGCACTCGAGGGAAGCTGTTGATTAATTTGGGAGAACAAAGAGATGGGAAATCAATCTTGTATTGAACACAATCCTCTCCTATCTCTTTCCCTCGGTCACTATTACAATCAGTTACACGCAAGACTTATAGTAATCCACACTGCATTAGTGAGTCGTTAAAGTAAACATAACCAAGTGATGTAAATAACAATACCGTTATTTTAATAAAGTTTTACTTTTTTCGGTTAAAAAAGTCAAAATATATACCAACGCAGAGCGTAGTGATTTAATAAACAAAGAATGTAGTATCATAAATAAGTAAGACCAGCTTTGGAGGATACAAAATATGTAAATATATCACATCTCGCCAATTATTAGTTGAGTGTGAGCGAATAATTTAATATTGCTTTTTGGGTAACAAGGACCGAGAAACTCGCAAAACAAATGTATTTATCAGAAAAACTAATACAATCATCTGGCATTACAACATGTGAAATCGTAACACGTGTTGGTTAATGAAATGAGCTTTAGGCTTGAAGTTTTGCATAAATGTTACGCTATATATAATCAGCATTAATGTTTGTAATGTCCATAGCCTGTATGTAATTAAAATGAATCATGGAATGGTGAAGTTTACTAGTGATAATCACTAAACCAAGGAATGAATTGTAATCAAGTACTAAAATTAGTATTGCATATTATTAACATGCAAAATTGTAAGGACTCAATTATTATTTTGCCTGACAATTCTATTAAGTTTACAACTTAACACCGTGTACTTAGTGTACGCTCTACCTCTCCTTAGCACTTAATAAACCGGTATAAAACACATTTAATGATATCAAGGAACTAAAGTCAAATATACTTCGAGCTATAGGCTTCGCTGTCGCTCAGCCAACAAGGTAGGTACCTAACACCACGTGACGTGTAACAACCTTCGAAGAAATTGCATCCGACTTTATTCATGTTTTTAGCTTATTTCATATTCGAGACCTCTTGCGATAAATATGTAAGACTGCAAAAGTTTGCAACAGTCACCCTAGGCAGGCATAAGAGAATATCCTACTGACCCTACTTTGTGATTCACTTTACTGATTCCCAGTACAAATACCTTAGTTTGATATTCCTATCTATTCAAATCATTGATTTATTTGTAGACATCAAGTTCCATGCAAAATTAGTTTAACAGACCATATCTTGAGACAGCTTGCGGATAGTTATGCTCCTCCATAAAGGCTCATCAAAGTTCAATATAGAGACATGCCCTTTATCAAACATTTTTCCTAAATTGAAGATTGTAAAGTCCATACCTCGTTCAATATCTAGCGGAAAACGAACTCTCACAGAGGAATAGATAGACGTATAGATGAGGATTTTGTCATGAATTGTAATGATAGCGTAATAAAATATACAAAACTTCAAATTTTAAGCTCAATTCATTCTGAATAAATATATCACCTTGAGCTATAGGCTTTCTTAAGGGGAGCCAGTCGCGAAAATATATCAAAAAATGGATATTTAAAAAATAATATTTTTTAATTCTATGTTTCTTCCAGATTAAGAATATATATAACACTTTATAGTTATTATATTTCGTTATTGATTTAAAAAATTGTTAGTAAACCCTTACACTCAATTTTTGAAGCTCGCTCTAATACTGGCCTGCGTTAGGAGTGAAGCTAGGCCTACGCTACACCCAATACTTGGGTGATGGCGACTCAAAGGGTTTTGCAGTGGTTCTGGAGAGTAATCCATATGGTGATAATGTTAGTATATGTAAGTTAGAATGTGTTGGACACGTACAGAAACGTGTAGGCACCAGATTGCGGAAGTTGAATGAAAATAATGCGTGAAATTGAGCGATGGTAAGGTGATTGGCAGGATAAGGAAGACTAACAGATGAAGAGATAGACCAGTTGCAAAGGTACTATGGCCTTGCCATTAGGAAAAATACAGAAAGCGTTGAGGCTATGCAAAAAGTGATATGGACCACCTTTTACCATAAATTGTCTTCTGACGAGAAGCCTCAGCACCAGCTGTGTCCTAATGATAGCGAAATATGGTGTCAGTACAATAAGCAGAAACAAACAGTAGAAGCCTACAGCCACAAACACTCTTTGCCAGATGCTGTCATGGATTTGATCAAACCTGTTTTTTAGAGATTTGTCAAATCCAATTTTTTTGAAACGGTGCTTACACGGGAAAACTCAGAACCCGAACGAGAGTCTGAATGGTGTTATTTGGCACAGATTGCCAAAAAACTGTTTTTGTAGGACTAAATGTAATTAAATTAGGTGCAACTGTTGCTGTCATGTGCTTCAATGAGGGATCCATAGCCAAAACTAATGTCCTCAAACTCCTGGGGTTTCAACCTGGAAAGTTTATGGTCGAAGGCCTACGGAACATTGCTAGTGAAAGGTTAAAAAGAGCCAATATAGAAGTAAGAGAGGAAAACAAGAAGAAGAGAGTAAGAAGGAGGCATTTTAAGAAGACACGAGAAAAGAGTGAAAGTGTTGCTTACTGTCCTGGTGGATTTTAGAAGTAGTGTTTAGATTTTTTGACTTTAAACTCGATTTCCCGAAACCTGTGTTTTTTAAAACTTAGGTACCATTATTTAAAAAACTATTCAACGTATCATCTTTAAATTTTGTACATACCTTCTCCATTATATGATGAGTAATGCCATGCATTGTTGTTAGATTTTAACCAATATAGGCTATAATAAAAAAAAATATAACTTTTTCACCGGTCATTCATTTTTTAAGCAATGTTTAGTTTTGTTTTATAGTTTGAAAAATGTATGCAATAACACTCAAACTGCATGAAATTATGCCTTAAGTAATAACAATCCCCCACAAAAAATTTCAAGTCTGTATCTTTAATACTTTTCAGTTAAACGGTACCTATGTGTCGTTATGTTTCTCCATATAAATAGCATGGGAGGAGCCATCGCGACTGGCTCCCCTTAACAAGGAGCCAAATCTCATGGAGGGACATTTCACCATCATCGAACCCTATTTTCTCTATGTATAAATAAACCGATACATTGGATTATTGAAGGATCCATTAACAGTTTTATCAATCAGTACGCAGAATAACACTCGTTACAATATAGTTTTTTCATTCTATGCCGTTGTTTTACATTATGAATACCCATACAATTCATAGATGCATATGCTCATTCACACAACCCATGGAGCGACATATAAAAATCATCAAACTCAATGTTCTTCGTGTAGAAAATGTTCATGCAAAAACACACACACACACACACACACACACACACACATATATATATATATATATACAAGCCGCCTAGGTAAGCACGTTCTTCAGATATCTTGCGAAGTGAAGGACAAACGTAAAGACAGAATGAAATACCTCCAGCATCTTGAGTGATTGGCTTTTATGAACTCAGCCAAAATAAAAATGATACAGCGTGAACCACAAATCTTTTACAACTTTAGTTGGTTGGATTCTGGTTGAAATCAGCAGTTAATAAAAATCCAGTGTGATTTAAATTATCTTTTATTTACCTGCGTAAAATTAAATGTAACGTATATATATGTATATATATATATATATATATATATCTTTATATTAAGCATATAATGCTTCTATACGCATATACGGTTTATACAGGCATTAAGTGCTTTTAGATAGTCTATAACTATTTTTCTTTATAATTCTTTTTAGTTTTAATAATTAATAATATCAATTTACAACTAATAATAAATAACGTTAATTATTGTATTGCTTATAATATTAATATTAATTGTAATATATAATTAATATCGTTTATATAAGAGTATAAAATACTTTGGGAATAAACATTATACTATACGATAGTATGTTTTCTAGCTGAGAAAATCTCATGAGAAATTCTTTCAGTAGCAAAGTCTTTATGGAGACGCAAGTGAAGGTGGAAGTAATTTTACACTTCATTACGTTGTCAGGGAGTCGATCTTTGAGGACTGAGTGGCTTTGCTCTTTCAGGAAATTGGGGTTTGATCTCACATACGAGCGGATTCGTTGAAACAGAAATGAGGCCACTTTTACCCTCTTGAAACATATGCATTCGAGCGAAAGCATTCCAATGGGATTTTTTTGTTGTGGCGGTTTCTGGAATGCCACAATCATTCGAGATTATCGTAAAAAATTGCCAAATAAATTAAATTAAAAAAATTAGTTCTTATTAAAAATTTTTGGGAGTAATCGAAAATAATTTAATAAGCCCATTTTGTTTGTTCAATACTGCTGAATAATGCTTCATTGAAATTGAACGAAGTATTTCATACCGTTCGGGACTCATAAAACGACTACAAATATTAAGGAATAAAAGCTATTCAATTAATATAAAATTATTAATTTGTTAATTATTTGCCATTAATATTCAAAATACAAGAATACCAGTGTATCCGCAGCAGTGTCTACCTTTAGGGGCTTTATATCATTATAAGTACGGCAGAACTTTGTGAGTAATTGAATTCCAAGACACATTAACAGATGTTTTACGCATTCCTTCAGCAACAGACCATTAGAATGTATCAACCAGATTGAACCATCACGCGTAACCAACCATCTATACCATCCTAAAGGGCCATCAACTCAATCGGTACTATACCAGGTTGAAATTAGTTATATAAGCGAAGATAAACAGACCTCAGTCTAAGGCAGCCACTGGCTCTCTATATTTTATACCGGGACTTTTTTTGTTCTCTTAGGACAAGAAGCTTAGAAAATTCCGTAGTTCTATAAGAACTTTGCACTACTTCCGAAGTGACAGGATATTCTGGAGTAAGTTTTGGGTAAGGGCCGCCTCCTGTCGAGATTCACGAGGAAACATTTAGAGCACTAACCTAAGTCATTTCCCCTCGGAAGAAGGTAAAGCCAATTCTGAACCAGCCTCACCAGTAAAATCAAGGAGGGATGGCACACCCTTATGTCTAGGATGACAAGAACTTTTGACTCTTAGAGAAACGAACACTGTCAATTCGAACAGTCATCTCCCGCACTAGACTAGACCTATCGAATTACCCTTGCGCCCCAGAATCTCGACATTTGCGGTTAGTGATGTGCCGCTTCTGGACATCCATTAGGTTGCCCAGATATAAGTGACACATCGGCTTTCGCTGTACCCAGTGGGGGTTCAACTGGAAGGTATAAACCAGCCAGAAGTGAACTCCATAGGGGCGTCTAGACGTTACAGTACCTATGTGAACTCACCGTGAAAAGAAGATTCAGTTTAGCTCCATTTAACCTTCTGATTAGTGTAGCACCTGAAATCACGCCGGTAGAGATTGACTACTGATGTCTCTTCAGATCTCTGTTTTCGAAGCAATTCAAGGATAAAGAAAATCAACATTTAAAACTGATGTGTCTCATGATATCAACCTCTTTAAAAATCTTTACACTAATATAAGATCACGGATTTTAAGATGGCCCTGCTGTCACCATAGCTCCTGAAAGTTTAACCCTAGATTCCATCATAATTCCTCACACTGTATGACTGTTTTATACGTTTCCACACCCTGAATTTCGATTACATATTTTAGATTGTGACGGGTTTTGATACCTCCTAGTACACAGTTCATTAATTTTTGAAATTGTTAGCTGGTAGTGTTGAGAGTCATTCTATGAACGTAGCTTGAAATTCAAACACAATAATTGCTATACACGAGTACATAAAATGTTTACATAGTATTCGTACATTGATCTTTTGAGTAAGGTAATCATGTCACTGAGATGATTCCAAAAGTCCACATATCATCATATTATATAATACATATGATATGTCACCAAACGTTATGTCGTAACATTAAAAAAACATTTACCTTGATAAGATTTTGAAGAAGATGCATTATAAGGTAATGTTTTAACAAGTGCTTCTGGAAATGGAACCTCCACATTGAAGTAATTGCTTTGTGAAACCAATATGATATAATTTACCTTGGAAATAGCAAACGCTTGGAAGTCGGTAAATCTTCAAGAATTATTGTTTGAAAGGAAGTGTTTTGCTTAACTTACCGAAATGACATAATAAAGGTAACGAAGTGGAAGGCAAGATAGTGACTTGCGGTAAGGAACACTTAAACAGTCGTAAATCTGTTTTAAACAGTGTGGGTTGACTCGCCATTAAATTGAATTTATACGAATTTTCGTTAAAACGATTCTAAGATATCTGATGTTTAATGTTTAAATAGTCTAACCATCTGTAAGTCACCCATATTAAACAATCGAAGATAGGCATGCTTTGCAAATTATTTTAGTTTAATATTTATAGTATTAAGATTTTAAAGAAATACTTGAATTACTTGTAAACAAATAGTATGTTTAATACGAGTATTATCATACCATCAAACAATAGATCAAAAATTTTGAGCCTGTACGTTTTGAAATTCTCTAATTTTTGCTGGAATCTTGAATATTAAGTATAGAAATTAATTTATACGTAGAAGAAATTTTTTTAAATTTATAGAAAATAATATTGAAAACATACGGTTTCAAGTAAAGCCAAAAATAAAGCTCAAATTATCAAACAAGTGTTAATTTCATATAAAACTTGTAGAATAAGTATTCCATAAACTTTTATATCACATTCGGCGCGTCATTTTGAGAATAAAATGTATTTAAAATCGACTGATTAAACCTTGACTGCTTATGTTGTCCACATAGTTTTGGCATGTAAATTTTGCTCACTTAAAAGGTGTACTATTATAATAGTATATACAAATTTGGACAATTAAAACGCTAATTAACTGACTAAATGAAGCAATAAGTAAATCAGGCGGTATCGTACAGTTCTTGATCACGTGTTTGTGAGTAATTTTGTGGAACCACGAGGTATCTCGAGAATGGTTTGACGTACTGTGAAGAGATTTAGCTTCACCCGGTCTATTTAGTAGTAAGGCATAATCAAAAATCGGGATTTCACACCAACCACCCTTTGGAGTGGACCTACATTTTGGGAGCTAGACGTAGACGCTTTTGTCAAAATTAAGCTTCAAGATTCAAGATCTTTATTCGTAAATGCAAAATACATTTTTACATTGCACGTAAAATCTTAAAAACTATATCTAACCTAACAAATCTCTTACACAGTAAAATCATTTATCAAGAAAGTGTGTCTTTAGTTTTTTTTTTTAAATAAACGTAGATTTTGCTCATTTTTTAACATTCAACGGCAATGCATTGAAAGCTTTTGCACCCAAGTGGTATGGCCCCCTGTCAAATGCGCTGGTACTATGTGCAGCCACAGATATCAGCTCTCTTGATCTGGTCGGATACTGATGGTAGTATCCATTTCTTACAAAAAGCTTTGGATTGCCCTTAACAAAAGAGCATAGCTCTTACCCCACCAGACCCGCCAGAGTAAGTATTTTTAATTCACCGAAAAGAGGTTTACAAGTTTCGAATCTCCTACGTCCTGAGATGGTTCGCAAACACCATTTCTGGAGGACAAATACTCTATTAAAATTTACTACGCTGGATGCACCCCAGAACATTAACCCGTACCTCAAAATCGATTGAACGTGAGAAAAATATACTGTTCGTAGAACATCTTGGCTACAGACCTTGGCGAGACGGTTGAGAGCAAATCCCATGGTTCGAAGCCTTTTGCAGACATGTTCCAGCTTCTACGTAATTCGTATTTAAATACTTCCTTGATTGGTATAACAAGGAAAAGTCAACCAAAAGTGCTCCTACACGCGCAAAACCGGACATAGCTTGTGGAATATTAAAGATTTGGAGCATCTAGCATATAAAGGCCGGCCATTGGAATAATGAACGTAGTCCTAATCGTGGATCGAAAAATATAGATACCATTATTCACATCTTAGAAGAGGTATTTTTCTTTAGGCTATTCTGTGTTGTTTCAGTACTGTATTGTTCGGCACTTTCACAACACCTGACAGAGAGGGACTAGTTTTCGTTAGTCATAGACTGATTCTTTGTAAGAAGAGTGTTCATCAACCAGCTCTACAACTGTAGATCTCGGGATTTGGGAGAAAACTGAGAAAATTAAAAGTTTTTCAGAAAATTTATACTATCACAGGCGCACTGACTGGGATATAATTAGTGTGGTTTTCTTCATTATTGTTGCTATTAATCAATAGGTAGACAATTGAAATTTTAAATGACGTAGGATCTTGATAGATTTCACGTAGTTCATAACGTTTGTGAACTAAAAAAATGTTAATCCATCAAATGTGTGAATAGCATAAAATCTTCACAAATTGCATTTAACCAGAAGTACGTGCAGATAAATAAGATATGAAGTACGATGTTGACAGTTATAAGGAAGCGGATGTCCTCAGGGTGGATTGTCCGCAGGAACGACTTCCTGCTAGTTCAGGAACAGTCGCATATCCGGTCATCCATTCACTTTGAACTTCCTCAAGTCTAAGAGTAATGATTGTAGCTACGATTAATCTTAGAAATTAAATTATTATGACTTTACCACCCTTTAGAAAGAACTTTAAGGGGACCGCATTGAAAATAATAAAGACAAGGTTATATATGATTAAAATTTTGCTTGCATGTTGGTAGTCAAAATTATTTAGGAGGTTAACAATATCAAACAGTATAATTTGACAGGCCATAGTTATATCTTATAATAATATCCGTAAAATACGAGTATAAAAGTTCAATCACTGTCAGACAATTATATAAAGACATACCGTTTAATCAAATTGTGATTTCTTCAATTATTGTAACTTGTTGGTAAGTGTACCGCATTTGCCTATTAGTTTTAACTACGAATTGTGTATGCTCTAATATTAATGTAATACATTAAAGTAGAGTAGTTTTAATTATTCTACTGGCTGCAGATCTAAAAAGGTGCGCACAACAATCGATTGAAAATATCGATAAGAAATTAATTATCTGACACCGATATCATAATAGTTTGTAAAATAAAACTGAAAAATAGACTACATAATATTAATTAAATTATATTTACAATTTGACAATAGACATGAAACAAAGCAATAGTAAGAAACAAGGAATTAAACTAATCTATACGTGCAGGTTTTGGTTGTCTGACTAATTTTAGATATTATTTAACTCTTATTTATATTATATTATAAATTTAAGTAAAACGTATTGCTAAGCGCTAATATCGAGAACGGCTGGATCAAATGGACTATTACTTTTTGTAAAACCTTCGATCACAGTCGAGGAACGTTTATAAGAGAGGTTTATGAGAAAAACAATAAAAGTTATCTGAAATAATTTAAAATTTTAAAAGATAAGACGCTATGTTACATCATTCAAATTTAACTGAAACTAAACAGGTGTTGAGACATTCAGATGAAGTTTTTCAAATATTCTGAAACATCTGATTACATTTTAACTGTATTAAATATTAATTTTACAGTGACTGATCAGATGAATAATAGAAATACAAAGTTACTGTATAAATTATTGTATACCAGAATACACCAGGGACAGATTAAAACATCTAATGCATTGTAAATAATATTTAATCCTTAATATAAAATCAACCTTAATAAACAAAATAGTGCAGATGTTCACGTATGGTACATCAACCTGGTGGGCTTCCTTGACATTGTAATATGGCATTCTAACAGTGGATTAACGAGTATTAGAGAAATTAACACTAAAATGGCTCAGTTCAATTACTTTGTTGACTTGCAGGAACTTAAGATGAGATTTCCTTTATACTGGGAAGTAGTTAAGAAGTAGGTAGAGTTTCCCCGTGTACTGTAATAGGCTTCTTAGTCCTACGTAAGTATGTATATATTCTTCATCAAGGTAACAAGTCAAACTCAACTAGGATACTGGAAATACAATAGACCAAAAGTAGAACACTAGGGCCGGAAGTAGTCCTTTTTGAGCGAAGTAGATTTCCAAAAGCTATGGTTCTTTAATCGGGGCAATAAGGCAAAATCGACTGTGGCATCGTAAGTGATTGTATACTGTAAGAATTACAACATTTTAAATTAAATTAGGGTGTTCAGACCCACATACCACCTCCAGAAAATTAAATTTCCCTTCTGTACAAGAATTGTGCAAGGTATTCGGTGAATTTATGTGATTGAATGTCCGATTTGAATGATTTTGATAGTTGTGAATGATAGTCAGATTATTTGAGTATTGACTGATGTTATTGGGTCAATGAAACTTTTGCTATGTTCGACTGTGAAATGAACTCACCTTTTATTGGTGGGACTGAAATATGATCATCAAATATTCTTATAATAGTTTTGCCGTCTATTTCTATTATCTAGACAAGCTTTCAGCCCAAATCATTCACCTAGACTTCCAAAACGGTTATTCTGAGTTATTTGAACTATTCTAAGAACCCATACACCTCTAATAAACCTCCCTCTTTTATATTTTCGTATTTAAATTGAAATTCTCATCATATTTACTAATACATATTTTATAACTAAATTATATTTAAACGTATGGAAATAACGATAATATGTTTAATTTGATATTATCGATCATTTCATTTGATACCGCATACTATTTATCGATATTAGAATCAACTTTTTGACAGCCTTTAATGGAACTGAATCTATTTTATTTTTCCCCATAGATAGGGCTGTGCGTTACATGTGTTGTGGGTTGCAAGCGTCTCATATCGACACAAAAGCGTTTGAATAACTTGTTTGATGCGTACCAGCCGGCTGGTCACCATCGCGTTTAATTTTACTACTACTGTGAAATGTTAATCTATTATTTTCTAAAACCATGGGTTCCCCTATTCCATATGTCTTTATTGGCCTATCCAGGCATTATATGATATAGATTTCATTTACTACTGACTGAACGCTGTATAAGTAGTATATATTCGGTAATTCTATGTTTTTATGCTCTTTGCAATGAACTCGGATCCATTGTGGCTGTTATAATACCATTATTATTATTTAAGGTACTGCATACGTGAAACTCAGAGTTAAAGAGCAATAAAGTAAGTTATTTGTTATTCTTGAACCACTCATTATATTTTATTACAAGAAAGGGAACGAAATAACTTGGCCTGAAGGATTAGGAGGTCTTCGTGCAGGATCGCCCACGTTCATGGCACCGTTCATCCTACGGTACCATGTGGTCCTTCGGCAGAAGTCCTTCTTGGGAGGCTGTGCCGTCTCCCGGATCCTCCAACCATACTCGAATCCGTAGGTTTCCTTGTGTCTGAATTTTTCGTGAGGGTCAGACTTATTCCTCAGTTTTAAATACTTGTAACGCCCTTCCTGATAGTGACTTATACCTGAAAAAACACAACTAGGATTAGAAAAATAAATTGAGCGCTTAATGCAAGTAATTAGAAAGGATAACAGAATATCGGATACATCGTTATAGGCCATCGTTATAGGCTGTAACGGTATAACACAACGATTTCAGGATTGTAATATATCCTCTTTCAGGTGGGGGGAGTTATTAGTAGATAAAAAATAAAGAATATAAAAAAGTAAAGAAGGAAAAGAAAAGGGTTCAAACATACCCCAAAGCTGTTTGGAGTCCAGTCCAGGCGTTGTCACTGCACAGGATGCAAGTCCCGAGCACAAATCACAAGTTATTTTCCTTTTTTATTTTGTTCTGTTCTTTATTTTTGTATGTATTAATACTTCCCCCACCTGACGAAGAGGATAGATTCCAATCCTCGAAACGTTGTATTATACCTTATAACAATGGCAAATTTCCGAAATCATGTTATCCTTTCAATCTTCACTCGTCAATAACAAACTAAAAAAGTCATTTGAGTCCTAGTTCTTCATTCTGTATAGATGGAAGTGTGAACTACCGAGGTGTTATAACTATTTCATAGGTACACAATTATAATGCTTACATTCTTAAATACAATTTTTGAAATTTCTTTGGTAGTGCTTACTTAATACTACCACACAAAGATTAATATAATTAGTATACAATAATTACAGAAAAATTAGTACTGTCTCATTCTTAGGCTCTATGCAGTGGCGTTTAGTATACTTATATCAAAGAGGAGGAATCAACGATTATTTAAACCAAATTTTTGAAAAGGTATATACAGAAAAGTAAATACAGAGTTTGTATGTACAAGTTAGTAATTATGAAAATGTAAGACGACCTTGCTACAAACATATTTATATGATGAATAGGAAGTAGGTTTTCAGATCTTCGCATGGGGTTTAACAACCCTCCATATACATAAGTATAAGTAGTACCACTAAAACCACTAAACACTTTTTATATTGTGGGGTCAACTTGATATTCATGTATTAGTCATTGGAAACGTAAATTATGCAAATAAAAATACTCTCATTCGAAGGTCCAAGAACAGGAAACTCTTTCCTAAATTAAAGTTAACGATTCATTCAGAGAGTTGCGTATATGAAATCCACAGGCAGTAATTTAGGTATGTTAAGGTGACACAAAAAAATTTCATTTTTTACTTTTGTATGTGTTTTGTTCTCCATTTTATTCTGAATCCACATATGTATAATATATGTAGACACGATTTTATTTTAAACACAAAATAAATGGTTATGTGGAGCACTGAATTGAGTTTTATGGCCATTTAAGGGCTGATGCCGCCGGGTAGTTAGTTATAGTATACATCCTCTTATTGCCTGTACTATTTCGTGTTGTGGGTTGGCTACTCTGTTTACAATATAGAAATTCATCGGCAGTCTGTAGTCTGACATCTGACACATATTATTATTGTTTACATCTTGTTTTTGTTTATTTTCTGTACAATCTATTGCTGTTTCTTTGAGCAGTAATTCTTCTGAAATCATATAGTTTATCTTGAGTGTTTCAAGATGCCTAGTATAAAAAAGTTTAATAAAATACTTTTTGTTGGAAATAGATATTCTTTTACCCAGGCTGAAAAAAGGGTTAGGCCTAATGATTCATTGTCAATGGACGTGTGAAGTACAGAAATTACGTCTTGGCCTAGGCCTAGATCATCAATTCATATGGTAGTCCGAGCTAGGATGGTAATCATATTACCAGATTCAATGAGCATCCAAACATGAAGAATCGAAATATGGTGAATGGAGTAATATGATGAGGAGTTTCTCATGAAGGTAATGTATAACGAATAAAAACTAAACGATTTATTTTAAAATTCAAACCGTTTGATAAGAGCCCAGACGCAAAGAAAATTAATTTTGGAAACAAAAAAGCCTGCAATGTTGTACTGGTTTTTGTGGACCCTTAGCTATTGATGAAACTTGGAAGATTTCGATCAACTTTAATATCGCAGAAAGTTGTATTTTCCTTTTGTTATTGGACTGTTCAAATGGCTATGTCATTATATTTAAAATATGTCTTAACGGGTAGGGATTATTAAGACACGTTATAATAATGTTTACTGCCTGTACGGAGCTTTTCATCGTTTAAATATAAGACAGTAACTTTAACCATTGTTGAAATAAAACATCAATTATTCCAGAAACATGTTAACTAAGCGGGTGGTTTGACAAATGTTGATTTTTCGCACTAAAAATCACCAAATGGTGTTTTAACAAATACGAAATTGCATTACAAAATGCTGTTAGGGCTATCATTATAAGAAAACAGTTTTCTAAGTGTCTTTTTGATTGAAAATTTTCTTATCCATAACTAGGGATAACTTGGCCTACTATTAGATACAATCACCTAAAGAGATAATAATCTACCCTAAAAATGTACTAGAATATGCATAAAGCTATGGCTATCTGTTTCGAATATTCTATTTTATTAATTAAAATTCTCGATATTATTTATTTTAAACAAATAAACATTACATAGTAATTCGTTAATAATTTTTAGATGGTTTATTATCCATCGTATAAGACTTCCTCTCGATTCCTTACAAAAGTTTCCTAAGCTATGTCCTTAACATGGCATAATATTAACCATCTGACCTTATACATACCAATGCTCCTGTCTTACATAATTATTTTCACACTATAAATCACTAAATTATAGAGGAATTCATATGAATGATTTCAATAATCCAATTAGTAATACTAGTCACTCACCGTTGTATAACGTTTCCTTAATCTCCTGAGGCACTGGGTACATTGGATGCATGATTGCTTCAATGTCGATGTCCTTTTCGTCGATAGTTGCACACGGCTTCGTCTTGGCCTCTCTCTCGGCCTTAAAACGCTCCTTCCTCATTTTTCTCAACTCCTCATACAACACTGCAGCTTTCTTCGGGATCTTTTCTTTCGGTAGAGCTGGATTCTTGAACACCTTTTCGTAATTTTGTTCGAACCATTTCAGCCTCATGAGGTTTTGTTTCCGCTCCATCTCTTTAGCTACAGCTTGAGCCCTGAGCTCAGCTATAGCAATGGCGGACTTGCTCGCCATTATACTGATAATTTATCTAAATTATTGACCGAAGATTTTATTCCTTTTCTTAAATCATTGCCCTAAAACATAGTGTTTGTAATGTTTGTTTACATTCCAATATTTTATGCTAATGCATCACATGGCAGCAATGCCTTCTAAATGTAACTTTTTTCTGCCAACAGGACTATATAAAAGTCATAGAATATTTCTCCATTCACATTTTAAGATAAATATTTTGTTAATTTTTTGAAAATAATAGCGAAACGAAAGTTTATTACATAATAAATGTTTAATAAACTATGTGATATATTATTGCAAGTCTGGCTGTTTGGCTTTATTTTTAATACTAATGTATAGAGTATCGCGGTTATTATTTGTAATACTAAAGTTGTAGCATGAAATTAATCCTCTATACAGATGCGTAGATAAAACAATGATATTTAACAAATAAGCAAAACATATTAAAATAAATTACATTATACTTCACTAGATTGCTCTAAATTATTGGCTGAGGCAAAATAGTAAAATTATAATTTTTTTATTAATTGATATCACCGCACATGATGCATATCAAACCAAATCAAAACAGTATTAAGCCCTCAGGATGGATTTAGTATAATTTTCATTTATACTAAATCCATTTTTTAATAGCATAAGCTTTGAAGAACATATTAAAATATGTAATTAATAATAACTTATACAGGGTGTTCATTTTTAAATTTCAGACTGTTATTAAAAGACTTATAATCTAAGTATCAAAAATTCTGTAAACGAGAGTGAATAGTACTAATTGCTGAAAATATTACTCTAAAAATGGAGGTGCTAACCCCCATACCTCCGTTTGCAAACCTTTCTAAAAGTTTGTCTGGTTAAGCATCTGCCCTCAGCAGTGATCCTATTTTTCAAGTCTCCAGTGGGATGTGTTTTAAAATGATTTAAAGTGACCCTACAAAAAGATTCTACGGGGGGGGGGCATGAGGGTGAGCACCCCTATTTTGAAAATACTTTTTTGTTGAACAATTAGTACTATACACTCCCGTATACAGAATGTTGATACTTCCGCTATAAGCCTTTTAATACGAGTTTGAAGTTTTAAAATTAACACCTGTATAATAAAATATATTTTACTGTAATAATAATAATCAGAATAAAACCTGCATCAATCTGAACTAACCCCCACTGATTGAACATATCTAAAGAACTAATATATTGGCAAACCCTAACCCCCAAAATACTCCGGTTTACTTGAATAATACACAATTTAAATTATGGATTGATTCGAAAAAGATAAAAATAAGATAGTATCAATGATTAGGATAAATTGTACTTCCTCACACTGCTGCAACAGTTCGGCCAAGACCGTCCTCATCTTCTTCTTGTCAACGTCCTCTCACCTCTTGTGTCGGCTCTATACAAGTACGACCTTTGCTCATGTGTCGTCTACTTGACACGGCTCATGACACGATCCAAAGAAAACATCGTAGATAGCGCCATAGTTCGATTACTATAAATGTTTTTCTAAACCCTTTAACGAATTAACAACGCATATATTAAACGATTACAATAATTATTATATTAATCTCTTAACTATAAAATACTTTCTAGTACTGTATATGTAAATAAATAAATATTATTTTCTAAAATATTTTTAGGTAGATCAATGGACGATTTCAGTCTACCTAAGATCTTGGTCATTGATCTCGTTCTAGAACGGATTTAATCAAGTGCTGATCTGGGAACTCCGATGCTCTATTGTTGTCTCCCTTATAGAATCTCCGACCTCGGACTCGCCCATGAATGAGAGTAAGGACCTGAAGTAGATTACTTTCCATCGATTTCAAACTCCCTCCTTTCAACTTTTATCTTAGGGCCGTAGAGGAGATATTGTTGGTGTCCATGCGGTACCAAAGTTATCGAATAAACTAAAATGATTTGAAAGAGGCTTTATACTAGACAGTTTTCGGATCCACCGATTGTGTTGTACAGATACATGAAAAGCCTTAGGTAGTAGTTGCAGTGAAAGTTCGCAATGTACTTTTGGTTGTGTGCCTATTGGGTTATTATCTTCATTTTATTTTAAAATTAGATTTCTGACGGTTTCAATACTATGTAATCAATACAAACATTGTTATACGTTTTTTTATTTAAGTAAATATATTGACTTTCCATAACTGTCTGAGTATCACCCTGTTAATTTTATGTACTTAGCGTTGAACGAAAAAATGTAACTGGTAAAGGCTTTGCTGCGGTTGAATGCAAACTTTCAATTCTAAAGCTACGTAGGTTACTTGTTCTAATGTAATATGATCGTACTCAGTTTTTTGACAAATTTCTTTCTTCCCCAGTTACTCGAAATCAGTGTTGCTTTAGAAATGAAGCTTCATACAAAATTTTAAGTGTATATATTAGATCGTTATCAAGAAATCAGACAGATAGACGGACTCAAATATATATGTATATGTTTATAAATAAATAAACCTAATTTTCTAGCCCCTCTAGTTTTACTCGCCTTCACTAAAGTTCATAAAATAAATAATTCTTTTGTACTTCTGTTCTTGAGAAACAAAATTTAGGACAGCTTCGGATTTTAGTTTTATTTTCTTTCAGAATTCATATAGGAATATAAAATATTTGTACTACTGTGAGTTTTATTGCTTTGTTGACACATAGAATATATTTACTAATTTAAACAGAACCATACAATTATCGATGTGCGGTACGCTGTATAATGTACATTTTGTGTATCAAACCCATTACTTGAGTATGTCCTTGAGCTATTTATTGATCGACTGTAGTTATATTGCGATACCAGGCCATGAGATAGGACACTGCCTAGTGGGTGATACGTTCTATATTGTACAGTTTGTGTATCAACCCATCACTTGAGTACTGGAGTTGCACTGTGATAACAGGCCGAGAAACAGGACACTGCTTGGTGGGCGATAGGCTGTATAATGTACAGTTTGTGTATCAACCCATCACTTGAGTACTGGAGATGCACTGTGATAACAGGCCGAGAAACAGGACACTGCTTGGTGGGCGATAGGCTGTATAATGTACAGTTTGTGTATCAAACCATCACTTGAGTACTGGAGATGCACTGTGATAACAGGCCGAGAAACAGGACACTGCTTGGTGGGCGATAGGCTGTATAATGTACATTTTGTGTATCAACCCATCACTTGAGTACTGGAGATGCACTGTGATAACAGGCCGAGAAACAGGACACTGCTTGGTGGGCGATAGGCTGTATAATGTACAGTTTGTGTATCAAACCATCACTTGAGTACTGGAGATGCACTGTGATAACAGGCCGAGAAACAGGACACTGCTTGGTGGGCGATAGGCTGTATAATGTACAGTTTGTGTATCAAACCATCACTTGAGTACTGGAGTTGCACTGTGATGACAGGCCGAGAAACAGGACACTGCTTGGTGGGCGATATGCTGTATAATGTACATTTTGTGTATCAAACCATCACTTGAGTACTGGAGTTGCACTGTGATGACAGGCTGAGAAACAGGACACTGCTTGGTGGGCGATAGGCTGTATAATGTACATTTTGTGTATCAACCCATCACTTGAGTACTGGAGATGCACTGTGATAACAGGCCGAGAAACAGGACACTGCTTGGTGGGCGATAGGCTGTATAATGTACAGTTTGTGTATCAACCCATCACTTGAGTACTGGAGATGCACTGTGATAACAGGCCGAGAAACAGGACACTGCTTGGTGGGCGATAGGCTGTATAATGTACAGTTTGTGTATCAACCCATCACTTGAGTACTGGAGATGCACTGTGATAACAGGCCGAGAAACAGGACACTGCTTGGTGGGCGATAGGCTGTATAGTGTACAGTTTGTGTATCACCCCATCACTTGAGTATGTCCTTAACCTATTACTTTGTCACAGCAATAAATAGGAATTTGCAATTAATAAAGTGCATTCCTTGTGCGTTCTAATGTGGATGAAAGATATAGCACTAAATTTAGAGAAAAAAAGAAAAAAAAACAAAAATTGATATTTTCCTTTAAATTTAGAACATGTACACTAGCTTATTTACTATAGTATATTATTTATTATTATATATATTTAAACTAGAATAAAGCTACATAATTTGTGTATTTCAGTTTAGTTATAGTATTCTGCAATTTCAAACGTGTGCTAGAAACGACCAGTGGAACACACACACTAAAAATAAATAAAGAACTCCTGTGAATTCTTTGATATATATTTGAATTGAAAGAGTAGACTACTATTAGTGAGCTGTCTCAGATAATGGAACCTAATACAGAGTACAATACAGAGTGAACTTTCCTAAGGAAAGAATCGATCGGCAGCCAAACTAATTTTGGTAGAGATTGTAAAGGCACTGCATTAAAGCGTTCATAGTAAGAAATGATAATTATTTCTTCGATTATATATTTTTTGATACACTTAAACCCGTCATTCAGACACAAATAATAGTTACACCATCGTTTTAATAATACTTAATGAAACTGGAAGTCACCACTTTAACAGTCTCTATATAGTTAGCAGACGAAGTCACCACTTTAACAGTCTCTATATAGTTAGCAGACGAAGTCACCACTTTAACAGTCTCTATATAGTTAGCAGACGCTGATTTACTGATTTACAGTTGCTTTTAAGTATGTAAAGCTAATTTTAATTTCATATTTTTAACCCCGATGATTGCCTCTAATTTTGTTCTCCACCAAAATTAGCGTGAATGATGATCAACTTATTCTAAGAAAATATTTTTCTAGCAAGAAAATCTAGGTTGTGGGAATACAGAGTGCATATTAGTTATCAGCTTTTAAGCTGTAAAGCGAATCAATACTTCTAATATACAGGGTGTCCAAAACGTCCCGGGCCGTTTAAATATTTTTCAAAATATTTAAAATAGAGCTATAAAAACCTTACACAAAGTTACTGGACATAAAAATCTAATTTATCACATATTCAGTGATCCGCTACTTCCTCAGGGGGGCGGCACGCTAGGAGTCAGAAGAAAATCTTAAATGTAAGCATAGGTTGATATGCATATCAAATTAAAGGCCTTTATTAGTAGAGTACAGAGCCGCAAACCCGACCTCAAACGGATAACCGAGTCAAAAATGACAGCCGTTCAAATATGGCTAGAGTTTGAAACTTAGGTTAATGTAAAAAAATACACTGATGAGCTTTTTGATTTTAACTTTACTAACATTAAAAAATGGACATAAGGTATTTCTCAAATTACTGATTCAATTTTAAACAGCCCCCTGAGGAAGTAGCGGATCACTGAATATGTGATAAAATAGATATTTATGTCCAGTAACTTTGTGTAAGGTTTTTTAGCTCTATTTTAAATATTTTGAAAAATATTTAACCGACCCGGGACTTTTCGGACACCCTGTATATTTAGAAATACCTAAGCTTTTAGACCGAAAGATAATAAGCCTAATGTATCTAGGCTTAAGGCTATTAAGAACGATATTTGAAATAACCTGGTACCGAAGAAGGATATATACGGTACTGTGTCTTATACGAGATTGATTCTTGAACCCTCTGTCCAGTCCAATTAATCTCAAGCAATCCCCTGAGAAACCGTGTCTTTATCGGTGGATCCTTACCTTCGCTCTACATTATTGTGTAATCCACTCTATCGTTTGAAAAAATGTCTAAAAAAATAATCCATCAAAAGTTTATATTGAACTAACTGCTTTTAATATTTTTATGAAATTAATCATACAATTAAGAGACTTAACATATAATAAAATATCTCTAGAATACAATATTATTAAAATACGTATTTGCAAAATCGATTATAAATTATTCCGCAGAGTAAGTCTTGAATTGATTCATATAGTTGCGTGTCTAATAAATAAAAATATCCCATAAATCAATGAATTACACTTGAAGGAGATTTTAAAAAGAGTACATAAAAATTAGTATTGATTTTTTTTGTATATATTAAAAGACCCTGAAAATTAAAATTTCTGCTATATAATAACATATAATTTCCAAGAGAAAAATAAATAAATTTGACTTTAATAGTATTGTATTGTACCAAAAGGTTAAAGAACGAAAAAATAAATGTCTCTACATAACATCTAACAATTTTATGTCATGGAAGTATTACCGTTAACGTAGGTAATATTTATGTACCTGCCATTTACATTATCAATCAAATACTCTTTTGCACGCTCATTCAGATTGCCTAACACACACTCCAGTATCTGCCGATTCAGATTGCCTAACATATACTCCTATCTGCTATTCCACATCTCCTATACTGCTGTCTATTGTATCAGCCCATTAATCACTTTAACTTTACAGTGTTGTACGAAAAAGGTAAAGGACGCAAAATGCACATTGATAAGTTATAAATTCTACAGCACGGGCGAAAGTGGGATACTAACACTCAGTATGGTATGTAATTGTTTTTCTCGTACTTACGCCCAGGACTTGCATTCTGTGAAGTGACAACGTTTGGTCTGGACTTCATGCAGCTTTTGGGTATGTTTGAACCCCTTTTTCTCCCTTAATTTCCTTTTGTGTATTTATGTATTTATACCTCCCCCCACCTGACGAAGAGGATAGATTACAATCCGCGAAACGTTGTGTTGGGCTATTTGATTTTTGTTTTAGAATCTTTTACAAACAGTTTTAGAAACAGTAAACACCTTTACTTTTTAAAAATTGTTTGTAATAATGGAATAATACATTGTACATAAATATTGTAAAAATTTGTCATATTATTGTAAAAGGATGTAAAACAATTGGATTTTTTACGAACCGGTGTAACAGGAAAGTTTTCAAACTCATCCAACTCATCGCTTTTACGGCTCCGGGCACGTCGACTCAAGGCGTGTCTTTGAGTCTGAGAGAACACCGATGAAAGGCTCTGATGGAACACAACTTATCTCTAACCAGCTCCTTTAAACAGCGGGATTGCGAACGTGCCTGAAATAAACTCCACGTTTAAAAGCTTATCACTAAGTTGCCTTTATGTCGTGCTTTGTGTTGTTTTGTGAATAATAAGTTTACTCTATTATTAGTCTATGCTATACTGTTTTATTCTGCTATTTAAGTTTCTAATTATAGTATAGATAAACAAAAATAAAATAACTTTGCTTTCCATACTATACTTTACTTTACCGTTTGTATTCAATATATACGTTTATTTGGTCTTTTTGGTGAAAGTAAAAAGTTTCGAAATTGGTGTGATTGTTCAAAAACAGTTATATGATATTGATTACATATATGATACACATGTATTAACAGAATATTTATACAAGTGTAGAATACATATTGAGATTGGTAGTTTATAACTGTTTATAGAAATTTCATACCATATTCCATTTGTTTTGGAAGAATACTGTCAATTAAAATTCATGTTACTACTATTGTACTTTTACTAAATACTTTTTACTTTTTATATTACGTGTGTTACAATTTGCATACTTTTATTAATTTCACGATAAATATAGAGCTTAATCTATTCTAACAAACAATTCGATTATGTTAATTTTCGTGTTATATTTTACTATAAAATATTTAATTGTAAAAGATATATTCTAAAATAAATAAAAATATTCTTGAAATATCCGTATTGAAACGAAATAATTAAAAATTTAGGTAATTTAATTACCTAATACACTAATAATAATACAAGACTGATCCAAGAGGGACGAATAATAATAATCTTCTGATTTAAATTAACATAAAGATGTTTTATTTTTATTATTTAAGTTAATTCAAATAATAATTTAAGAAACGAAGGACAAGTATGTATACTCTTCACCAGGCATCTTCCGGAGTTACACACATCCTGAATCTAATTTCCGTTGCCTATCCCTGATAAAAGCAATTCATAATTAGAAATAATAGATTGATTTTGGAATCCAAAGGTTGTAAAGAGAACACTGATATGGTGACTATGGGAGTAACTATTGTAGTATCATTGGACAGAATATTGGAGCGGCATTGAACCCTTCGATCATTCCATTCTCTCAGTGAATTGAAAACCATTGGCAAACGTCAGTCGTACCTGCATTGAATAATTTAATCGTTTGCGTACAAACATTTTCAATCGATCAACATATTTATGTCTATAACATTTTCTTCGAAGTTCGAATAAAATGCATTTATTTACAGAGCCTTTTTCGTAAAATAACGTAATTTTAAAATAACCTGCATTGCAGTTGAAACCTAGAGGTGCCATCAACCCTTAAACAAAGATAAATATCCTTAATATTTCTCACTACGACAATGCTATTTCCTAATGATATAAAAAAATAGGGATCTCTTAAGTACTGACGTGTTTCCATCACTCTAATGCAAATCAAATCATGTTTTATTGCGTTTTCAGAATTTCACATGTCATTGCAGACTTCAGTAATTATTATTTTTAAATCGTGATTAACTCATACACAAACCTAAACCTACACTTCCACACATTCACTAAAGCACACTCTTACTGATCACAGATCCTATGTCTTTCATAAATCCCAGCGGCTCATCATAAATTCATCGACTGAATAGAACGCAATGGACAGCAATAGGCGTTGTATAGGAGTTTATAATTGATTTTTATTGTTGGAAATCTTTATACTTACTGGGAGCTTATTGATCAATCGGACACAGACTTTTTGTAGCAGATGCAAGTACAGCGTAAGTTTGTGATGTTATCTCTTGTCTTATATCGGCGGATGTCCCCGCCACGGACCAAAGTACACCTTAATCTGCAATAAATGAACACATAAAATAATATGTAGAAGCAGGGAAAAGTGAAAAATTAAAATTCCCTAAAAGGTTGCCTGTACTACTATCAAATTATTTTAAAGGCCTGAATTTTTGCTGGAGTCTGAAGGCCGCTCATGTGTGGTTTTAGCACAAGCCTCTCTAAAAAAACTCACACAGTACGAGATGTGTGGACGAATAAGGCCTTCTTTATACTTAGGGGAACATAACTTTTAGATGACACAAGATGTATATGCCTCCTGAAATTCTAGCACATATATTATCAACATGGCCGTCCCAGGTCAATTCTTTGTCAAGGAACAATTCTAGAAACTTTGTAGAGTATTCTTCCTCTAAAAGGACAATCCAAAAGTACAGCTGGTCATTCTGAAAGGTCATTATACCTAAGGCAGAAACCTATAAAATTCGACTTGGATAGGTTTGTTTTCAAGTTAATTTCAGCAAAGTACTCAATGGACTTATATTATTGAATGTACTATTCCGCTTCATCTTAATATCATACTATTTAGAAAGCTGTCTGTTCCTCATTTCTAAAGCACTAAAGATATTTCCCATCAGAATAAGCGTTCACTACTTCCAACATTGATATTCAAAGCAAGGTAGGAGTACTCTATACCACGTAACAAGCAACAGGTTTCCCTAAGCTGCATACAGAATTTGATGTGTAAAACCCATTTCTCTCTTGAGCTGTCTTGCGAATAGAGTCAGACAGAAATACATATGGAAAAATTATTTTATCATACTCCAAGATAACGGTTTGATACTTAAGTTAACATATAAAATTATGTTTTCCATTACCTTATGGCAGATCTGAAAAAACAGATGGCGTATAATTCAAGTGTTTTTGTTATTGCGCTAATCTCACATTTTGTTAATGTTTCGGTAAAAGTAAATGCACATAGCACAGCTGATTTGATACGTAAACTTGACAGTAAAATAAAGAATTAAATTATTTTTGAAAATGTCTATCTTAAGTTCATATGTCATAAAACTAGTTTTAATTCTGTTTTATGACAATAATCGTAGTTAACCACTCGTTGTCTTTAGTACTTAATCGCATTTCCGACCTAGGTGTCACCTCATTACCAAATTAAACAATAAAATTGCTAGTAATGTCAACTACTATTTTACATCCACTGGAAGAGAAAAGATAAATTTTGCCAGTTAAATTCTTTTTTTAGATGTATCGAGGATTGTTAGTCTACATAATTTACCACCTCAAGTATTAAAATCACAAATGCTTCAAATTGTTTATAGCTATATTATTCTGAAATGTTTTCTGTACCATCATGATTAATAGTTTTTTTTTGTATTAAGCCTATTGGATGACTGTTACACTGTAAAAACACAGTAACAGATAAGACTTATCAAAGTGTACGTGACTTGTCGACATGACTCCTGCCCAAACTGAGAGCCACGCCCTCCCTGGTCATTACTCCCGCCATGCCAGGCTTTATGGTAATTAAATCCACCAAATTCTCAGTGGAAAATTTTAGAACTGAATTTACTCTGAATTTGAATTTATTCTAATTTAACTGTAATCTTACTGAAAATTATGCGTCGGTAATAAACAAATAATACTAGTCCTAATGAATAATGAAGTGAAAGTATCTAGTTAGATACTTCCACTTTAAAAACTGATATTCTAATCTATTGTTATATTTGTGTAATTAGCCAATAACTCAAAATCGATATTTTAGTCAATTACAATACAGGTTGCCCTTAATCCACTGTAATCACTGGATGTTAGCGCTCTGCAGTATGTCAGTTTGACAAATATATATATATATATATATATATATATATATATATATATATATATATATATTCAAGGATGCTGAGCAATCATGATTGATCCAAAAAATTGAAACATTCCTGATGTTTGTAGTGTAAGCCTAACATATAACTAATATTTTTACCCCTCACATGACTTGGCGTAGCAATTGTCTTTGCTGTTAAACACTCTAAATATGTCAACCAAGCGTTATTGTAATTGAGACCTGTCTTTTGTTGATTTGAAATATATCCGAGTATAGTGTACTGGGCTTTTAAAATCCCAATATTAGTGTCATGGGGAAAACTTTGTTTAGTACAAAACCGCTGTTTATTAAAATATGCATATGTTGCTTAGGCAGGACTGCTGCATCCGTTAGTCCACTTAAAATACTTGTTGATTATTTTACAAGATAAATGGCATGTGGAAAACTGTATTGAGCATTAATAACAAATATCTTCAATATCAATTAAATAATAGATTCTAAATTTATATTTATACTTCTTACCTTTGTTTCTTATGTTACTTAAAAGTATTATACATCGTAAAAAAATATGATATATTCAACTTCCTTTGACCTAGTCTGATATAAAAACATTTGTATCCATGATAGTAAAAATTTGATGTACTGCATTCGATGTGATAGTGTACATACTGCATAAAGTTTAACTATCAAAGTTGAACATGAACATAAACATATATAAAATACATTATTGGTTTTATTATACTTAGAGTACTATACTATTATTGTAGAGTAAATACAATCACCTGATTTCACATATTGATTATTTAAATAATTTCATTTAAAATGAGTAAGCGCAATAAGTAGAAGGGAGTCAAGGTGATAAGGTATGCTTTGAACGATTTTTGGAAAGGGGCTCAGATCCTAATATTGGCATTTCCTTATAAATTATTCGCCGGGCTCTACACGTATCACGGTGATAATAACGTACGCCCAGAAGCGACTAGAAGAATGACAAAGGCTTTGTATTTGAGAGAATATAAACAGGTGATAAAAGGGACAATGCCTTATGCTTTATGCAAAGTACATTGTGTAGTTACCTACCTACTTGTGAAGGGAGTAAATATAAATGCACAGTTGTTACTTACGCTAGTCAAATATGCTAAATCATGCAAATTTAGAAAAAAGGCTATAACCTCCAGAGCATTACGCGTGTTCAAAGTGGTATATTTTATTTGTTATTAGTGTTCCGTTCCTAATCAGATTATTTCTATACTATTTATACTCTTCCTCTTAGATTAAAATAAATTTATAGTTTAAAACAAAAATAATGGGGTCTAGATATAGACTCATTCACTAGAAATTGTTTATTTTTATACAGAATTAAAAACCAGTTGATGTTACCAAAGTAATATTTCAGAAATATTCGACGTAAACATGTGAGGCTTGTTTTCCTAAAATCACACTTTTTTCCGAAACATGTATATTTATGTATATATGTACGTATTAGACAACTATTATGTAAATTTAAACTTTATTTTTTGGCACCCTCAATATTGATTCGTAAACTGTGTTATTAGATTGTGTAAAAATATTTTACTTGGACTTTCACACAATTATTTTCTAAAGAATATTATATTTTAAATTGAAATATTGTCGGATAAAACATCTTAGACTTCGTGTTTACAACATATTAGCTTACAAAATTCCTAATATTTATTAAAATAACTGAAACCGAATTGTTCGCCCTATTTACATGTGTACAATAAAATTTGAAAATTTGTTAACCACAAATTTTTTAAACAGAATAGTTGCTCATGCTCAGCTGAATACTATGGTAAACTTGCTTCGTGCCATTTTTCAAATAAAATAATAAAGAAAAGTTCAATTTTATAATTAAAAAGCAGAATGAATCCTTTATTGCACTAAGAAAATTTATACTTTATCTGTCGCTTAAGGGAGAGTTTTCACTAACGCTCAGCCAATCACTCCCGAAGTCTCGTGATAAAGGTAACAATTAAAAATAATCTGTGCATATGAGAATATATTAGCATTATCGGTAGTATTCGCGGTAGTATAAACATATCAAGATTTTAAAATAAATCGAAATATGTAATATTTAAATAAACACTACAAATTTCACTGCTCATCCTAATATAGGGCATTTATATTACTTTTGCAACGCGATGATGACATAGCTGCATTATTATTTTTCAAACAATTTATAAATGAGTTATAAGTTATGACCTATATTAACCTACTAAGTTTAGAATTTAACCAGTAAAATTAACAAGTGTGTCACATAAGATCCTGGAGATACGAGCTGTTCATAATCCTGACTTGGAATCTCACTTTGCACCCAGACTAGTATCCCTTAGAGTTACCGAGGGAGGGTGTGACGCAACCACCAGGTAATCTGCAACCCCTGTATTCCTCTGTGACTTGTGTCTCTTCGTTAGTTGAGTTGTGTAAGTTACTGTTTATTGTAGCAGCACATCCCAACAGTGCATACATTAGGTTTATTTTACTACATAATTGACAGTTCTGATTTAACTTAATCGCTGCAAATAGCTTGCATATATTGAGGACTAATTTTACGCATTATTTTACACTTGCAATTGAAGTCATAACGTAATTTTAAGGATTAGAAAACCGTTTAAGTTATAAACTTCGTTCATTTACATACTAAATTTTAATTATACGTTTAATTGTTGCTACATAAAATGGCGAACAATAGTCTTTTATTTTAGTTAATGGATTACAGACGCATTATTTTTAGGATTTCAGCTTAATATTGTACAGTGTCATGGTTGGCACACGCTTCTATCGCCTTGTTCCCTCGGTTGTGTGCTTGGGTTTTAATTTTAATTATTTTTTCAAATACCGATGAAGTCATCGCCACTAATTTACTAGATATTTTAATTGCGTGTGTGTATTGTTGACTTTATTACTTTCTTGAAACCCCCTGATGGATAGAACATATTTCAATACTCGAAACGTAGTGGTAATCTTTGGTAACATTAACCATTGCAAACGTAAAAATATAGGTTTTTTCCAGACATTTTCCATCGTTCAGTGATACAAAACAATCACTGAACAATGGAAAATGTCCGGAAAAAATTATGTTTCCTTCTCAATCCTTCCATCGTAAAAAATAAACTTCAAACAAAAAAGTAAATATATAGTTTCTTAGAACAATATCAATAAAATAGATAACATTAAATACAAGAAATTCTCCATTAGGTAGTTTAATAAATTCTAAATATTTATTATATTAAAAAAAACCTATATTTTAAATAAATAAACATCCATAGTATGAATCTAGTTTTGTTGCACAGGCAGTAAAATAATAAATGATAAAATAAATTAATACCTAAACATTACCAACAACGAGTTTTGTTAGAGTTTTTGGAATTTACTGAAGCTTTTCTATTTAATTCTTTTTTGCTCCCTAAAGAAAATTTGCAAATACATTGCTATATTTAAGAACTATAATTAACCAAATTACCTTTAAAGTGGCCAATCAACCTTATATTGGTTAGATTGAATATTCTGGGAAAGAAATATACAACCTCTTGTATTATATTTTTTCAGGTATTTTCAGGCTACATAAAAATGTATTAAAGTTTTACGTTGCAATGAAAAAGTCACAAGCAAGCAGAATAAAAAGCTTTATGGCAGTGAAGCGAGCAAGGGTATGCCCTTGTAGGATAATGCGCAAAAGCCACTTTGGATTTCAATGAATGGTAAAGAAATGTTCAATATATCATTATAGCCGCAGTTCAATGACTTGTATATTTCATACACAAAATATCATAATTCTACCACTTAAAGGGAATCGTTTGTTCCAAAGTGATTGAGCCCTCAACTAGAACTCAGTTTATGTTTCAATCTAATTGGCTGTACTTGTTTCATGCCCAAATTAGTTTTGTATTTTGCTCATTAATTTCATATTCTAAACAATAATATCAAAATGTAATTATGGAGGTACATTATCCTTCAGGCATAATTGGAATTAACTCCTCTGGATAAACGCAACACCAACTTTTCTGATATTGTATGTAGTCAGCTTTAATAGGCAAAAAGATAATGTAGATTTTAGCGTTAGAAACGATAATTATGGCATTTGCTTGTTACACCCGCTATTCCCATGTGGGTTAGTTGGACATACTACTGATTCTTTGCAGCACCTGCAGCTATGATGGTGTTTTTAATCCGCCTACTGACATTCATACGGGTGGTTTTGATAGAATCTTAAATAATTGTTATTCACTAAGGGAACGCATTTTGTTGAGGAAAGTTATCTTGTACGATAAGAACTAGATCGGAACAGGTAAAGATATTAACAGGCATGAGCACACAATATCTTAATTTTGTAACATGCCAGGGTCAATATTTACAATTATAAACTGTCAGATAATAGATGCTACCTTTCCTCTATGACGTCATCAACCTCTATTTAATTTTAGGAATTTATCACGCTGTTAAAGTCAAAGTAAGAATATTAAAACAATGACAAGTGAGTGCAATAACGTAGAGGCAGTTGCGATATGGACATACATTAACATAAAGGTGTAACATGCCAGGGTCGAGAGTTACAATGATAAACTGTCAGGTAATAATAGCTGCTACCTCTCCTCGCATGACGTCATCAACCTCTATAATTTTAGGATTTTATCACGCTCTTAACTTTAAAGTAGGAATATGAAAACATTTACTTTCTTATAATTGTAACATGCCAGGACAGAGATTTTCAATGATAAACGGTCAGGTAATATATACTACCCTATGTTGGATGACGTCATATACCTAGATTTAAATTTAAATGACACGAAGTGATTGCCTTGAAAGTCCTCTTCCTTCCGTTGAAGATTACTTTACGACCACGGTATCATTTCAAGGTTTGAATTTTTGTCCAATGAGGTTTTTAAAGTATCCTGATTTTTATATACGACAATTATAAACATAATTTTCTAAAAATATAATACTTATAGTATGTTAAAGAAATTTTTTCATTTATTTATTTGTTGTTTTAAAAATCCATTATAATAACACATAAAAAGACATGAAGTTTTAAATGTTTCATCGTCTCAAAATCTCGCATATAATTGTTATAAACCATACACGCAGTCATAAACTAATCTAATTAAGTTGCGTACAAAATAGAACATTGGCATTATCAGGAGGCCACTATTTTCGAAAAAAGATTTCTTACCAGAGATCTGAAAAACTGTATTACAAAAAAAAATGTTTATTTGACTGAATGTGAAAATTAAATGTTTTTTTGACGATTGGTTCATGTTTTCTGCCTTGCAATAGGAATCGATGTCGGCGAGAAGTAGGCCACTCTGTCCCTGTTTATTTCTTTTATTAATTTTATTTTATTATTACATCTGGTTACCATAAATATGTTACTAGTAGTACCAAAGTTAAAGATTTCTTTACGAGCGCTTACGTGATCTGAGCTTAGATTTTTGGAGACCTATCTTGAGGTATATTTTTCTACTAGAAGTGCGGGAAGGCGCCACCGCAGACGGCACTGATGGCTAGGGGCATTTCCGATCGATGCTTTCCTGACCTTAGATAGACCAAATTTTCCGATCATGTTAGTCGATCAATCCAGTTCCTGGATTGGTGTAGCACAAAGTTCTATGGACTGGAATGGCATCTGAGGTTGTAGGAACTGGAGTGGCTTCTGAGTAATATTGCGGTTGGTGGGTTGCAAGTAAAATACGAGGTATTATCAGTGAAATTGGCTGAAATTAAGGAGTAAATTTCAAATAATTGAAAAACCGATTTACTTTAAGTTAAACGTAATGCTAGTTAAGAATTGTTAAGGTTCATAACTTAATATCCGAAATAACACAAAAAACACTGTTTTTTAAACTTAATTTTTATATGTTTTCTTTTGAAATTTTAAACCTCCGGTTTAACATACTTTTTTCGTAGAATTCTTTGAAATTAATACAATAATAATAATAATATATATAATTTTTATTGAATTATAAATAAAATTGATAAGTCGTGAAACTAATATGTCCTTAACAGTCGGCAGGAGCTGTAGCTGGATTCGGTAGCGAACTTTATATCTACTACTAAGTTATATAGATTGGTCCATGGCTCCCTTTCACTAAATAAAGTATTGCAGACGTTTGTAAGAATTACATTAAACGAGTGTCCCAAAGTTTTAATATAATACAGATCACTGATAAAACACTGTATGGCCATATTAAAATACATTTCACATATTTTTATAACTTTGCCATTACTTTACCTACACAAAACGTGACAAGACATTTATTTAACTTAAGAAGAAACAAAATAGTATTTTATTATTTATATAAATCGTCACGAAATTTTTGTAAACATGGATTATATTATAATACAAAAATAGATATTTTCTCTGTAATTTTCGTATACAATTTCTTGTCATCTCCTTATGCTGTCCTTGCACTATGTCACATCATTATAAAAATTGATTCCTCACAAAGATTTAGTTAGGGGTTTGCATGTTTGGTTAAAGATTCAATGTTTCACCTTTACAAGTTAAAAACATCTTATTTGACTCATTACGTTCGTTAGTGTAGATTGTTTACCTTACTGTTTTCTCAATACCCAAATAAGATTGAAATCTGGTTATTTTTTGACATACTACATTGATAATTCTGGGATATGTGTAGTAAATAATATAAGCTTGAGATTATACTTAATACTAGCAATAGATCAAGTTACATTTTTCATGTTACGACAACTTTCTTAGCTCAGCTATAACCTAGGTCTAATAAGAACTGTGATAAGCCTACTTTTAGTTAATAAACAAAACTCTTATGTAAAAGAAACCGATTAATACTGTAAGTTGTATAGTAACACTTACATACAATCTTTCAACTGCTTTATAAAACATTAATATTCCTTAAGTGCCAAATTAAGTTTAAAATAAATACAGAACAATACCATATTAAGTATTACAAACTCATAAACTTCCAAACCTTTTTTATTTGATGCCAAAACCAAACCAAGATTCATCAGAAATGGAAGAATATAATGTATGTATGAAGCGCAGGCAAAACAGAATAGTGGAGTCTACATTACGAAACCCTTTTAATTAAAGTCAGCCCTGGCGCAGGGTATTTCATTTCAGACTTCCAGATACAAATTACAGTTATTTGGCTTGCTGATCACAAAACGTTTCTCCTGCGTACCGTGAAACTGAAACGCTGAGCTAATTTAGTTCTTAAAATATGAATTTCTTTTTTCAAAGAATGGGAAATTCATTTGACATAGCTCCGTTAGTAAGCAAGTTTTCAAACGTTATTTTCCTAAGTCATTTATATTAGAATGAATTTATGAATGAGGTAAAGTGTCATCATTTCAATTAATATACATAGTATCCAGAATATATTTAAAGTTTCTATCATTCATCTTTTTCAAATCAGATGTAACAGAATCTGTGAATTAGAGTTTACTATATCTGACCAATTGCTCATCAAAGAATTCATTCACGAAAACATTATTTTGAATCCGTAAAGTATTTCTAGTAACTTATGGGTGCCAGTTGAACGTACATTGGGTGTAGCAAAAACCGATATGCCATTTACGTCTGCGCAATCCCATGGATATCAAAGTGTAGCACATAAATAACCACAATTGTCGAGATATTGGGATAAAAGAGTTGATCGAAAGGTTAGGTTCACTGTGGAGCATGACTGTTGGAGTGGGCGAAGCTAGTGTTAAAGGCCGTTGCTAGTAAACTATAAGTGAGTAACTTCCCTTACTACTTTGACAATATGAGGTCGCAACAGATATATCCTCCCTTCTGCTGAATTAACATGTGACCTCATGGGATCTCTCAACAGGAGGCGGCAACAACCACCTATCCTATACTATCACTCCGGGTACAAGCTAAATGGTCTTTTCAGTACTAAGTGTAAGGGGGTGAGGTTCCTTCGCTTCTTTTACTAAGAGGAAAACAGTTTTTACAGTAATGACTTTTTAGATTACTTATATTCTCTTTAAAACCACACCACACATGTCAAAGACCATTGCAATTCCACAATGTGTAGTATAAGACTTTTTAAACTACACAACACTCATATTGCAGGGTGATATACAGTGGGTGTTGCTATCACGTGAAGAACTAGATAAAGTAACCTATAGTCTAGATAATATTTAGGATCCTGAAAGTAAAAATCATTAAGTGTGTTAATTTTCAATCGGTTTAGTTCATTATTTTTAATCTGACAAACATATACTAAAGCAATATGACAATGACAATCTTAGATTGTTTTACGTGAATTTATTGTATTCAGTCCTTTTAATTCTGAAAGGGAATCATTTTATCTTTACTAAACTGGTAATGAAGACCACATTTTGTATTGCAACAGTAGGAGAATATAGCAACATTTTCTGACCAATTCTTTTAGTTTTATTTTGGCTTACCATGTATTTCACAGATTACAGCAAATTATGTGTATTTATTTATGTGAATGCGTGCAAGTGTTTTTTTTTAATAGAAATAGTACTTTAAAAACATATCAACAAATTTATCTAGGTGTTTTAAAGTGGCTTCTTTCAAGTTTATAAATTATATTGAGCTTTGTTTAATTAATTTTAAGTCGAATATATGATGGTGTGTGGAAATAAGGAAATCATTAAATATATTTTGATCTAAGAAGAGTCAATTTTACAGGAGTAAGTATTCCTAAATAACAATTTTGTTTTTATGTTGTTGAATATTCGTTTGCCAATTAAAATGTATAATATTTAGTATAGTATAAGTAAATAAATATAATACAAAGGACACATAAATCCAAAGGATATTTACTTTAAATGAAGTGTTACTTTTCTCCACAATCAAACTAAATTTATTACCCAAAAATGACTATCGGCCTAATAGTAGTTTTTTTTAATTTGCAGTATAACTGAATTAAATGAAAATGTATTTGAATAGAGGGGTAATATTATGAAATCTTTATAATTTAGCATGTTGACCTTAACAAACTCTTAACTTTAACCTTATATTTTTATTTTATTACGATCAACAAGGTACAATTCCGGTAATCCGGTAGGCGTTTGGTCCTATTACATACGATATGTATATCATCAGGAAGTTTTAATGGCTTTTCCCAATCAAATTTACAAAGTTTCAAAACCTAATACTGATTATCCGTTAAAACAGTACACCATGGTCACTTGAAATGTTGTTTAGTATTATCTCTTAATTATACCCTGTTATCTCTGGTATCTTTTCATAATATGACAATGATGTAATAACAATTAAAATAAGGACTAGTTTCATAAATAATAAATTAATGCGTATATGACTAATAACATTGGTAATATTAACATTAGTTCTTACTTTGAAATAACGTTTAAGCATTTTTAAGGCTTGTATTATACATATATTTAGATGGACATAATATTATTTTTAATAATGAGACTAATCTTAAGATTATCCGTTAAAACAGAATACACCATGGCCAATTTTAAATGTTGTTTAGTATTATGTCTTAATCATGTCATGTTATCCCTTGTATATTGTCATAATGGCAATGAAGCATCACAAAGTAAAATAAGAGTTAGTTCAATAAATAATAAATAAATGAGTATATGGCAAATAAGTTGGATAAAAGTAACATTATTTCTTACTCTGAAAGAACGTTTTTGCATTTTTATGCTTATACAATGCATATACTAGATGTACAGAATATTATTTTAATAATGAGACTAAACTACTTACTTTTCACATTAAACTTCAGTAACAAACTGCTACAGTAAGAGCACTCGTACTTTGTAAATGAAAGGAGATAGTCTCTTTCAATGTAACTGAAGGAGGCGTGAATGGAAAGCATTCAGGGACACAAGTTGTCTTTAACCGGTTCTTTTACGCGGCGAGTCTGAGAACGTGCTTGAAATAATCGTTACTTTTATATAACGTTATTTCTTAACCAATTTAGTTTACTACTTCTCGTCATATTTTTAATGAACTACATAAAATCATTGAAGACATAATCAAACGCAAATAAACATAAAAAATCATCTTGAAATTTTTACGCATACGCAAAAGTCATTTATTGTCATATTTTGAACAATGCAAACTTTTGCTAAAGTTCATTTAAAAGGTACATGGGTTAATATATCATATGCTATGTCATGTTTTATACGTTGTTATCCTTGATGAAAGTCACGCGGTTGTAATAATTTTGATACAAAAGACATACTTATTACTTCCATAATATAACTTTTATATGAAAAGCGCTTTCGCTGGTTAAGGCATCATCAGTTTATGTAAAGAGAAAACATTTGTATGCAATTAAAAGCAACTTAACAGAAAAGAAAATCTTAATTATATCACTACTCTAACTATTCCTTGTGTGTAAATGGAACGTCAGAAAAAAAATTTCCTTTTCATTTTCAAAGTACTAAGACGTAATACCTCTTGAACATCTAAAGTTTAAAAAGTCATTTTTTAAAAGATCCGTTAATTATGTTTGACATAAATACTTCAGTAACTTCTCTTTTAAAATAAAAACCTTACTAATAGCAAAATATTTAAAAAAGTATTTAAAAATAAATTTATTATTTTTAAATAAAAGTTTAGTAATTGTATGTTGTAAATATCAGATAAGTACCTAATCCATTAAAGGGTGAAAGAGAAGTTATTTTTTAATTTTGTTACTTTTATTTGTAGTAAAAATAAATTTTATGTGAAGTATAAAATACAGCAGAACGACACAGACACCAAGTGTCCTTACATTAACATAAGGAATAAACTTAATTTCAATATTATTATTTTTACCTAATCGCAAAGCCACAGCTTTACTTGGAAAACGTTTTTACATAGCAATGTCAGATCCGAATTGTTTTCAATTTAAAATTATTTTGTTTTTAAATGTGAAACAAATCTCATTAACTTTAATTTTTTTCAATATTAAAATAAAAAAAACTTTATTTTCACGAAATTTTTTTGTTGATTTGACAAAGGTAAATGACTCATTAAAATTTGTTCTAGATTTCAACAGGTTCAGCACGTTCCTAATCACCCAGAAAATTCTCTTAAAGAGAACATTTTAGGTGTAAATAATTCGGTATAAAAATCAAGCCACCTCCAATATACCTTTTACTTCAACTTTTTTTTATTCTACCTTTTTATCTACTTCAATATCTTCATTTATTTGCGAAGTCGCCTGATGGTGAAACTTTTGGTTTCAAAAGGTCTCGTCCCAAATATAAACTAAACTAAAAAAGTAATCTTTTAGTAATATTTACCACTACCATTTAATTTTTAATTTTTTTTTTAATTTCTCCAAGAAGCCCTTCAAACTACTTTGCCCTTAACTAGTCATAAAAGCCTATAGTGAAGTGGAGTTGGTAGGGCGCGATTATTGCAAGATAAGAGTGTCAAGGAACGTCAGCGTGGCTGCTGCTTATATGAGTGACCTTTGAGCGATTCTGTCCTTGCAGGTAGCCTTATGGCCATTGGAAAATTGAATAAATGTGCTGTAGTAAATTTAAAATGTAACAGAAAAAATATTCGTAAGGAGCTAGAAAATACACGGAACTTAAATCTTAGGTAAAGTTAACAAAGAAGATTTAAACCGTTAAATTATTATTGTTTATCCATTTTTAATTGCAGTCTAACGGTCTAAGAAATCTGCGGCCTAAATTTATAGAATTTATTTTAATTACATTATATTCATATGATTATATTATTATTTTTATAATTATTATAACAATTGTAGAGGACTAAGTTGTTTAATTGAATAACAAAAGTTTACAGATACGTTCAATATTTATACATAATCCCTATAGCTGTTATAAATTCATACAGTTAGTGTTTTACGTTATGCAATGAAGTTTATCAGTTTAATTATTATTATTATTACTATTGAACTAAGTGATGAGGTTTCTTCTGTTACGCCAACAGCAATCATAGTGCAAACAGTCGGGTACTGCAAAATGTAGCACTCATCCTCATTAGTAACAATGCATTATAAAACAACTCATTACGCTCGGCTAAACTACCACTTGAATATTGAGATTCACATATTACAACAGTCCTCATTATGACACCTTACCGTTTTTAATTGGTGTGTCAACATATGAGTCTAACGACAAAACCCCGTAGTAAAATAGTTTGTGTTTAAAGGTGTCTGTGTTTTATTAAATGTAATTTGTAATAAACCAAAGGTTTAATTTTTACAATTTTTACAACATTCGGCTCAGATAATCAAAATATTTTAATACCAGTGATGATGTCGCATAATGATTAGATCCTAAAATAGGCATCACATTTATCGCAATTATTTATCTCGATCTTGTACGAAGCAAAAGTAAGGTAAAACACTTTACTCGCTTCTTGGATAAAATTACTAGTTATCATTTCATAACCAAAACTCCCATGCGAATAATAAAATGTTTATTTCAACGTAGTTGTAAAACATAAAATATCGAGAGTGAAATTTAACTTATTTGGTTTATATAGATCTGGTTTTCAAATTCGTATGAGCCGGATAAAACAACGATAAAAGTCTAAGGTAATTGTGTTACAGGTAGGGTTCACTTGTGACTGGTTTATATCTTCCACTTGAACTCACACTAGGTACGGCAAAAACCGATGTGTCACGTAAATCTGGACAACCTTATGGACGTCCGTGGCAAATCACTAACAGCAAATGTCGAGATTCTGAGGCGCAAAGGTAACTCGATAGGTGTAGTCTACTACCATTTTTAATTTGTGTGTCAACATGTGCCTAACGACAAAACCCCGTAGTAAAATATTTAATATTTAAAGGTGTCCGTGTTTTATTAAATCGATGCTGCAAAAAGTCGTCTAAATTCGATACGGATATCCATCGATATATTCCAGCATCGAGTATAGGTATCGACCCATTTCTACAAACTCAATGTTTACATTGAACAGCTGACTAAATGGAACAGAATCTTACTTAAATAATTAATTAAGTATTTCCTGAAATGCTTTTCTTGGGAAGTGTAGCAAATTTTAGAGGCTGGTGGGATAGAGTTTCGAGGTTAGAGAGAAAAGTTATCCATCAGTTCGCCTCCTGAGAAAAATATAAAACCTATGTAGAGAATATCACAAGTTTCTAAATCTTATACCGAATATTTGTTCGCTCCTAAAAAAAGCTGTCACTAATTACTGTTCATATAATTGCTAAAATACCCGTTAATTTTTTACATGTTTACTGCCATTACTAATACTGCATTAAAACTGTAAAAAGTTTATATCTAAATTATTATTGACCATTTTTATGTTTTACTTTTATAAGTCTAGTAATAAATTAGAAACTCTTCTAACAATTTCAGTAAAATGTTTTGTAATTCTCTTTTTTCCCGGTATTGAGCACTTTCAACTTCAATTAATGGTCTACATTTGTAACTGGATGTGAAAAATGTGTTAACCGCATCGACTACTGTTCTTAAACATTTTTGCATTAATATTTTTAATTTTTAAGAAACTCAAGGTTTTTTGGTTATGAATTAAAATCCAAGCTGTTTTTGAAACATTTTTGGAAAAAAGGTACTATTTATTTCATAAGTCTTTGTCGTTCTGATAGCTCTCTGTAAATTCCTTTGTGTTTTTAAACAATGTATTGAAATTCTCGTGAATACTTTTAATAAAGTAAGAGTGATAAAGTTTTAACATTACTCGGGATATATGAATACAGTGAGTGATTCATGTATTGATTTCATTATGTACTGATTTTGCGACCCTTTCGGAAGGACAGGACATATCCAAATGAGTTTTCAGACTATAATTAAACATTGTAAATTGTTCGCTTGAAGATTCATAAGTATTCATACAATCTTATTTCTCAGCTTCAAGATTCCCATTCAGCTGTTCCATAATCACGGGCTTAATAGCAGTTATGTGTTTAAAATATGGTAGTATCGGTTAACAGCAACTTCCTGGGCACAGTTGTCAGGGATGGCTGGGTTAACTCACGAACTAAAGTGATAGACCACATTCTCCACTATCACTGATGTGTTGTAATAGTATACATAATAAATGTACACGCTGTGCCGTAAACTCTCTGGACAAAGGTATACCTGGATGTTGCTTAAGTTAAGATAAACATATTTCACCATATGAACATGGGTCTCCGATGCTTCGTTTCCCATCTGTCTGTCTGTGTGTGTGTTTTATCAAAAATTAATATGTTAAAAAAATAATAAACTAATTTATCCAAATTTGCTCAATGTTTACGGTAACAAACCACTTACTGAAATAATAAACTTGAAATTATCTTTAGCATTTTCAAAATGGTAGCCGTTAAAACATTCAATCTTATAAACCACCAACTTTTCTAAAGAATTACAAGAAAATTATGTTAGTGAATTTTATAGCAAAATAATATCAAAAAAATCATTTAAATAAAATAATGAATTGATTTAGAGACTATTTATTTTGAGAAGACATGGCAGTGACGAGACAGGAGGTTCTCAGCGAATATCCAACAATATAAAACTGAATAAACAGCTGCTAAGCATTTGAGCTAAATATTATGTAATTTAATATAATATTTTTGACAATACTATTTTTTTCATATACTGACAGACAGATGGGAAACTATGCAACGGGACCCAGGTTCATATGGTGAAATATGTTTGTCTTAACCTGAACAATAATGTGGTATACCTTTGTCCAAAGAGTTACAAACACCTTGCATATTTACAGTGCGAAGCGTATTTTTTGTTTTATATTTTTCAAAACATAACTGATGCATTTATTTGTTGAGTATTATAAATTGGATATCCCACTTTGTGCATGTTTACCACATCGCTTTATAACATGTCATAACTTAATAACCAGCTTCTACTTAGCACTACCATTACTTGTAACTCTCTGTAAATTTTTTGTGATATAATAATTTGACATTGTAATGTGAATACAAATATAATAATAATATTAGCATGGATTATTATGACTTAACATTGGAATCTAATAACGAGTAATTCTCTTGAATTTTTTCGCACGATTTCTTTAGATCTAACTGACTTGTAGATTTGAAACTTTCCACAGAGCGTCATTTCAACCCTGGGTTCGATGATGGTACATTTTACACAACTCTTATGTGTAACCAAACTGAGAACTCATATGACATTATTAATATGTGACATAGTAACGTATAGCCTAACTCTCAGAATGAAATGACCCATAAACCTGAATTGTGTATGCAACTCAGTAAAATATGTTACGCTACGTGAACACCAAAAGTATTCCTAATTTTACAATATTTAACTAAAGAAAACTCTTCCTCGATCCATGTAGTGATAATAGTTAGGATTTAAGATAATAATTTAGGAATAATTCCTTTATTTTGAAATGATTTTTATAATTGTTTGCTATTTAAATATAATTTATAAAATAGTTATTGCATCCCTTGTTTAATTCAAATGCCCTTAGAGACATTATTATTTTTATAATTTTTCAGTAAAAGTAAAAATGTTTTATTTTATTAATGTTATATTCAGACATTTTTAAGAAACGTTCTGCAAAATTATATTTCATAGTTTTTGTTTCATATCTGGCCTACATCGTTTTTACAATCTAAACCTAAAACTTTGGCTTTGCTGAAATTAACTTTAAAAGAGTACCGAAATTGAATTTTTAGGTTTGGGTTAATTTCTTTACAAAATACTCGAAATAGTTCTTCCCTTAATTCATTGTTCTTTTTTAAATTCAATAAGTGATAGAATGATAATAGAGATTACATTTTTGTACTATAATCTTCAATTTCTCAGACAAATTTCAGGTCAAACAATTCACACAAAAACGTGATACTCAGTTCGTAATGTATTGTTCTGTGTATACGTTTGGTGGTATAAATGTAACAAGTCTTAAATTACAATTAATGTAGAACATTTGCTCCGAACAACCCCTCTAGAGATTTGTAGCAAGGTTTAACAGCTGACATGTAGCGTATAACGAGAATTGAACTTTCCATCCATTCACTGCGAGCAAACTTCAGGGATAGAGCTAATGTAAGGAGAGATTAGCACAATGACATCATGCTTGAAAACTGGGAACTCCCCAGCTCGTGCAAATGGTCAACTAAATCATTACTGCTTGTTTGTTTGAAACTAAGGTTTAGTTACATCAGCTTCTTGTATTTTAAACTTCGTCCACTGACGGGAGTCAGATCACTTTAACATTACAATTAGCTAGAAATGTATCTACAAATATCCAATTATCGTGGTTATTAACTACTTTCTTTTATGTAATGCAATAAGAATGTATTCGTGAAGTTACAAAGCTCTATGAAATCGTTTATTGGCCAAGAGAATGTGCAATTTAAATCAAACCAATAGTCTAATTCTTTTCGTTTACAGCCTATCTTTACGTATCTGTTTTATTTATTTATTTATATTTTATATATTAGTAACAATACAGAACATGAAGTTTGTGAAATTATTGTTATTACGTCACAAACTAATTTAAGAATGCAATATTATTATATCACTTTCAAAGATGGCAGCGGTTGAATTTGATGCTGAAAGAACTGATAGAATTACGAAAAGTTTTAGTGAATAAGAACAGTTTCTAAACTAATTCGAAACATATGACACATAAAATATAAAGATTGGTATGTAAAAAATTGTGATATTTATAATATATAAATATATTTATATTTATGTGATATAAAAAAAGCACGGGCAATATTTAATACAATATACATGTCTTAGATTCAATAATTTCATTAAAACAGTCAGTGGTATTATTATGATTATATTATTATTAATATTGTAATGCCAAATTCCTACGCCATGATAAAATTAATTTAGTTATGAATAAACGCACTGCACGTAGCGGCTAATTATTAAGTTAAGGAATTTTATAGTAGTGACTTATTAAACATGCATGAGTTGCATATCCAATTCATAACATTTTAGAATTATTTGCATCATTTATGTTTTGAGAAAGATAAAAAAAATATAAAAACAGTAATAATTTAGATGATTAATAATAAGAAAAATACATTTCTATAACGCAATACAAGAATTAAATGAATAAAAGATTAAAATTAATATTTATAAATATATATGTTTCTATGGATGTTTAATTGTTATCTAAGTACGTTATTTTACCGGCTTTCTCATGAGGCATGTTTGTACCATATTTCAACTTTCTAGAATACCAGGAAGTTGAAAATTATAGATGAATATGTGAGTGAGCAAGGATTTTCGTTTTTTATATATACAGATTTTCAAATATTAAAAAATAACAGAGCAATGATTATTTGAAATAATAACACACAAAATATTACATTCTTAATTCTAAGGATTGCGATTCCATTTTCAGGAAGGCTTATACAAGGGTTACTTGCGATACAAGGATTCTGAGATTTAGGCTTCTGTTGAGTTTGTCAAAGGATATTATTTATTGGTTGAATGAACACAAATGGAGTAAAAGAGACATGTTGACTGAGATCCAATTACAAAAAAAGAACGCTTAATGTTTCTTTATAGCATTTGCTTACAAAGTTATTTACAAAGCTTAAAACTGCAGATTTACACGAGTCACTGTGTATTGTACTTTATTCAAGGATAAAAAAAAGATAAATACCCAAGTTCGGACGTTAACCATAAACTAACTAATAAAGCTAAAATAACAAGAAAACTTAGCTCGAAGATTTCAGGATGTAAACTACTGTAATTATGTACATATAACTTTATTTAGATTAGAATGAATATTACAGGTTTTTGGACTTTCAAAAAAAGCAATTTTTAAAAAAAAAAAAAAAATTGGAAACATTGATTTGCACAACATTTTTACGCAATTTAACTTGCGCAATTTGATTGCGTAAACTAACATGGCGAATGAACGCAGTACTGTAACTGAACAATAATGACACATGAATTTTTTGCTATAACTGTATGATAAATTTTATACTAATGATGTCAATCACATTAGAATTACAAATCAACCTTTAGAAGTTAACTTGAACCATGCGTCAGATTGCAGAGGCAACACAGCCCTGTAACTAAACTATAAAATAATGTAAGTATTTATAAAAATAGATAATTTCTATAAAAACAACGATCAGAGCGATTTGTTACCTTTATAAATTTACTATAAGACACTCGTATAGTTTACAATAAAATTATAAATCTTATTACAGAATATGGAGTTTAAAACTTGATTTACATTATAGCAATTATTACATTATATATTTTAATAATATTTCCAAAAATGTAATGTTGAATGGACAAGTACGGATTTATATAAATACAATTTAAGCCATGGTTTTTATAAAAGTCTTTTATTGTAAAATACTTGCAAGTATCTAGTCATTTTGAGTATTTTTACAATTGTGTAACCTCTTACAGATAACTGTCAAACTTCAATGTCCTTACCACACAATTACAAAGGTGCAGAGGATATAATAAATTTATTTGTTCATTACCAGCTGCAACACTAACATACTGGTTGCCAATGGAAATATTGGAAAGATATAAATCCTTACAGCAAACTCAGATGATCAACAAGCTTGGGTCGGTTATTGATCACAATGTGTACTTTCAATTCTAACTAATCCCTGTACAACCACAACCATTGTCCAAGAACTAATTACTTGGCAAATACCGACTAGCTGAACGCAGTGTGGGTGTTACAGAAAGGTTGAACAGCCTGTCAGAAATTAACCTTACTCATGCATACATTCATTAAAACTAATTTTATAATCAAGTTTAATCTAATGATATCCAGAAAAAAATAAACGGTTTGAATTCTTTACTGCTATCATAAAAACAAATCTGTCCAATAACCGTTTCATGATTATGTACAAAAATCCAAGAATAAAAAAAAATTAAAATTTATAATAGTAATACGATAAATGTATAAAAATACTAACATATCATTGCTTTGAGGAGTTAATTTAGTTGATTAAGGTTGAACAGCAACAAAACCTCAGTAATACCACAACTGCACACATTGTGGGCTTATGGGGATTTGTTTAATAGCTATTGGTTGGTAATTTGTGGTCTGTGGCTATTTATCATCAGTAGAATTATATGCAACACCTATGATATGGTTTGTTACTCAACAATGCAATTTATAAAGACTGTATTAAAAATACTAATGCGTAATACAAAATAGTATGTAATTTTTAATAATTGACAAAAATACAATAAAATAAATTACAACTTGCATCTAAAAAGGTATGATATGAAACACGAGAAAACAAAAATTTCCTCATGTAATCTATAAATCAAATTTAAATTTTTGTTATAAAAGATCTAAAAAAGACTTGTAATTCCTAAGTTATTTCTGAACTTAGGTTGAAACAGGTTGGTGTACTCCTGCCAGATTTAATTACAGTCGGCAAAAATATGATACTTCCATTTTTTCTTATGTATCGTATAATACAAGTCATGAAAACTTACAAAATACTGAACTTTTTATCATCCAGTATTATAAGCGAATTTTTAGAGAACATTTACAGCTTTCATGTCATTTTTATAATTTAATGTATAGCCAAATCATTCTCTTCCAAAATTTTTATAAATGTTGCTGATATTACACACATTCATCATAACTTAGATACCAGTTCACTACAATGTAATAATAATTTATCAAGCATTTTCCGTGTTAATTCAACCTATAAATAATATCCTTTGACAAAATCAACAAAAGCCTACATTTCAGAATCATTGTAATAAGCCTACCAAAAATGAAATCATAATTCTTAGATACATGAATTTCATACATCACCTGTTGAGATTTGAAAATCTCTATATATAAAAAAGATAAAAGCAGCACTTATTCACACATTAATCTCTAATTCTATAATTTCCCGATATCGCAGGAAGCTAAAATATGGCACACTTTCTCGTATAGCGATTTCAATATGTTCAACTTTGTTGCAGTGGTAAGAACTAACGGTTGAATAATTTGTGCGAAACAGAAGTTAATCAATGCTTAATAATGGGCCTTCTTTTATTTATTATTTACATAAATGAAGTACCTATTTCCTTGAACTTAGGATCATGTGAGTCGATTGTTCCATCACCCATTATCTATCATTATGTTGATAGTTCAAGAATGATCATTATTTTTTTATTTGTATATTATAAACTTTAGTGATGGGTTTTGATGAATACATGATTCATGAACTAAATTAAACTATGAATATTCTCATGCTTGAGTATTAACACACTTTCTGACTGATAAATTATTCAAAATTATTCAATACAATTTTATGGCGAGTGTTTCTTAGACCAGGATTTATAGGTGCAAGTTTAAAAATATTCCTTATGCGAAAAATGTATTTCTATAATATTTACTTTGTAATGTATTGCCAATTCTGGCCTTGAAATGTTTCTAAACAATTTAATTTAGAATATTTGACTGAAGAATAATGTGCCGCGTAATAATCTTGGGATTTTGTTCCCATAAAACCTGTAATAAAAATTTTATTCTAGCTCTAGCAGAGTTCAGTCTCTATATCCTGGGACGTATGGCAACACAACAGAGCACTGTTTTCATTGCTCACAAATATTGGATGAGTATTTCTATTGACAGAGAAGTTGTGTAGGAGCGACAGAAAGAACATCATCGACATGTGTAGTTGGTTGGAAGCTGATAACATTTACACAATGGAGACATGTCTCTGAGTCCCAGAAGAGACATGTCGTCGACAATCTCTATGACACAAAACTTGTTACTGGAAGATCAAAAGGTTTGAAACTTTTGAAATGTTTCAAGTGTATCCAGGCATTACACGTTTTTTGCGAGTTTTGTTTCCTTTTGGGAAATGCATGAGAATTTATCACCTAAAACCTTTTTATATTAAGTAAATAAACTTGTAATGCATAGACATCAAAAATGCTGTTTATCTCAAAGCATATTTGTTTATTTTTGTTCTGTATATATTTATAAAAAAGTTAACTATTAATTCTTACACGATATTCCATGTTTGCCAGAATGTATTTTAATCTCATTCGATTTAAACGAAAATTACTGTTATATGGTCTATAGGATACAACATATCACAATGAATGTAATAAAACGTATATTTATTAATATTTGTTTCACAGACACTATTGCTAGTTTGCGTTTTGCCCTACTGCTTGGGTGAATTTATCGTTCCAAACTTAATACACTAGACTCACACAACGTTTCAGGACAAACTTTTAGTAATACTATACACAACTGTATTGCACAAGAAATTACTGAACCTCAGAACTAAGGTAGTGGACAAACGGATTTAATGTGACTTTTGTGTTTAGCTATAGCTAAAAATAAATATATTTTTATGAAGACGACGCATTAAAGAGTTATGTTATTTAGACATAGTTTGTACTCATATTTACTTACAGTTTACTCCAGAGACTACACTATATTTTAATGACAAAATTTAATCGTTGGAAGGGGTTAAACAGATCTATATATTTTATTTTAACAATAAATATAAATAAATTTAGCACGTTAATCAATCATGGAGTCTAGTAATTATTTTAAAATTTTATTAAATTTTTTGTTTATTATTCGGAAATTATTTTTCAATATGAAGTAAGAGCTCATCAGTCAGAGCCAGGAAGCAAAACAGGGGTTTACTAAGCTGTGGGACTAAAGAGAATAAGGAAATAAAACGTAAAAATATGACTTTTAAATGAAGCTTCGTTTTGAGCAGGCCCAGCCGGTGCCCATTAGCGGATCCTATTTTACCCTTACAACCCTTCGCTTAATGACGGTAATACATTGTTTGTAAACATTCCCTACAATACTTACTTTGTTTTTACTTACTTGTTGTTTTTTGTCTTACTTGTTTTTACAGTATTTCTCCAAATTTATGTTATTAGCTTTGTCGCAACTCGTCTAGTAACTATAATGTTAGGATTATCAATAAATTGGCAAAAACTCATGTTGTTTTCCTTTGGCTTATTATAAGTATTACTATTGTTTTAAGTGTGCAGATTAATGAATGTTTTATAAAGGAGTAATCCAATTCTTTATGTTTGATAAAGGTGATTTTGCTATATGGGCGCTTAATAAAATGTACTCATATACTGTTGCTTCCTTGTTCATAGGAAATAGTACAGTTATTTGCACTTGTTAAAAAAACCAACGCTCGATAGAAATCTAGGACCAGAAATTACGAACATATGACCACCTGGAGTTCTGGAGGTCAGAAGTTAATTCAGCTGAAGGGTATTTACTTCGTACAGATAGAATAATATGTCTGGACGCGTGGCCGGTCGGTGGTAGGCTGTGGCGCGGGGTGAAGATGGGTGTGTGAATCGCTCATTCCTTAAAACATCACGCCCGCGCCACGGTGGCGGACTTCAAGGTCGAGCCAGCCGGAAGGGCTTGGCTGACTTGTGACTCATCTTTCCCTCCAGCAAACCTTCCCTCTAAACAATATAATACCAGTGTGACACCTCTTGTCATAGAGTGAGCATCGTTAAACTTCAGTATTAACAGTGAGTTGTTCTAAGCTGTGTGTATTTACTGTGTGCAGTTAACTGTGAATAATTATTACGTTCAGTGTTTTTGTATTGTGTTATTTTGTTTTAGTAAGAAGCTTATTTCATAAGCAATATGTGTGACCGCGTGAAATCAAAACTGAAGGGTAGAGTTTTGAACAGTCAAAGTCGTGAAATTGTCAGTAATGTATATACATTCATGAAAAAGGAGGCTGATAAAAAAACTTTAATTATTCCCTTGGCAGAGGCCCGTGTCCGAACAGCAGTAGTTACAGGCGTCTCAGAACGTGAAATCTCAAGAATTAATAAAGAGCTTAAAAATTTAACCGTCAATAATGACAATGGTGAAAGTAGCTTTCTCACCCCAATCAAATTGAAAAGGTATCGTAAAAAGCCTATTAAAGGATTGGGTGACTTTGACAAAGCTCTGATAAGGCGAGTTGAGTACGAGTTCCATCTTCTAAAAAACAAGCTACTAACTGTATCTTTGTTACATGAAGAATTGAAACAGCGGATCGACTTTAAATAATCAAAATCAAGCCTCAACAACATTCTTAAAGAAATTGGTTTTCGATGGAGAAAGACACAAAATAACCGCAAGCTTTTGATCGAGACTAATGAAATAAGAGAAAAAAGAATTTCGTATTTAAGAGCACTCAAAAGTTACAGAGATGAAGGACGTCCAATTATATACTTAGACGAGTCTTATGTACTGACAAGTCATGTGTCAAGTTCATCGTGGTCTGACGAATCAACTAAAGGAATGCGTGTACCCATTTCGAAAGGGGAACGGTTGATCATGATACACGCAGGAAGTGAAGCTGGTTTTGTTCCCAATGCATTGACAATGTGGAGAGCATCGAGTCATTCGGGTGATTACCACGATAACGTGAATACGGAATCAATGATGAAATGGATGAGAGAAAAACTTCTGCTTAACATACCACCAAGATCAGTTATTGTTGTTGATAACGCCCCCTATCACAATGCACAAAAAAAGCACCTACTTCAAACAGTAAGAAAAAATTGATGAAAGATTGGCTTTCTAAACATCAAATACCTTTTTCGAATGATTTGCTAGTCCCGGAGCTGTACAGGGTTATTCTCCTAAATAAACCGAGATTTGTTAGGTATGAGCTTGATGAACTAGTGACCAGCAGTAGAGGACATGTTGTGCTTCGGCTCCCACCATACCACCCGGACTTAAACCCTATTGAACTTATTTGGGCTGAAGTGAAAAACTACGTAGCCAGTAGAAATATTCGGTGCAGTTTTTCAAGTATTAAGTCTTTAGCGGAAGAAAAGTTTTCACTTATAGGTTCAGAGGAATGGGCCAGAAAGTGCGAACACGTGAAAAAATTGAAAATCATTATGCTTCAGCTGAGCCCCAAATCGACAATCTCGTGGAATCAATGATCATTTCACTCGGCAGCAGTGACAGTGAAAGCAGTGAAAACGCGCCAGATGAGTTGAGCGGCATTGAAGACTTGGGTGATTTGAGCGGCATTGAAGATTTGGATTGAAGCGTTTGTATTAACTTTGTACATATTTTATTATTATTTATTAACATGTTTTAAATTACTTTCTGTCATTAAAAAACTGTGGAGAATGTTGAATACAACACTGTTCTGTTCTATTCTATTATGTAAGGATCTAGCTTTATATTTAAGCCATTTAAAGACAATTTAAGATTTACAATGTAAAAAACTGAACTTTTAATCCGTATTTTATCCTAGAAAATATATTAGGTGAGGTTTAGAGGTAAGCAAAATGTCATTGCTTTCACACTAAAAGAACTAAAGACCGTACTGTGACTGGGAGAAGCTCGCGCGCCGAGTGTTTATAAATATTAAGATAACGCTTAATTTCCCCCGGAATGAGGGGTCCTAGAAAAAGGTTTTTTTAGACAAAAAATGCAGTTTAATCGATTTTTCTAAAACTTTTCCATGGGAAGTTTGATACTGACCGGATAATAAAAAACTTCCTCGCAGAGCGAAAATTTCATATCATAAAATTAACCATACTAAAACTGTACTTGGTTTTTACTAATTTAGACATTATTATTTTATAATTGACATTTTTATACGTATTGGTTGGAAAGACAAGAATGTGTTCTTTAATTTGATATAACTTTTATTACGATAAAGTAATGGCAAAATGCTCATTTCATGTGTTGAATGGAATGGGTTTTGTGAAACGTTGCGCGTGACAGCGAAATAGAACCTAGTAGTGCCAGAGCCGTGCGCCCCAGACTAATTATTTTCATCTGTAACAGGTGGGCATTTTTTAACTTTACTAGGTATCAAAACAATATTATTATGCTTTAATAGTGTTTATTTATTCATGTATAATTCACGAGGTATAAGAAAAATATGATTATGATTTAATAGTGTTTATTTATTCATAGATACAAACGAGGTATCAAAACAATATTACTATGCATTATTAGTTTTTATTGATTCATAGGCAGGTACCGGAACGTCGTTGCCATCACAGTGCGATTCGCCTCAAATTAAATACTTAGCTTCTGTGATGACTTTATAACTATTAAACTCGCCTTCGGCTCGCTGGGGGGCTACGCCCCCAGGCCCCCAAAGTAAACGCTTGCAAATTCGGGGATAAGCGGAATTCGGTGACTGGTTAAGTCCGGACATTAAGTAAATGACAAGGGATTTAAAAATTGACCTTTTTCATAGATTTTTTTCCGGATTCGTAAAAACTTTTGACTTTGAGGGCATTTTGCGGTTAAACCGTTAGAGATACGACAAAAAGTGACTGGACCTTTCTTGTTGGAAATTTAATTTTGTCTTTCGATTGTGCCCTCAGATCTGATCTACGACCTATGGTTTAGCCAGAAATGAGCTCGGGAGAGAAAAGTCTGCACGGGTCAGCTATCTTGAATTGTTTAGTATAAACATAATAAAAACCGACCTCAAGGCAGTATTTTAAGTCGAACAGGGGGTTTAATATCACCAGGAGACTATCTAGTCAAGGCGAGAAATTCCCTGGGTGGGTGATTAATGTTAAGGAGGTTAAGACAAGAGGGGGTTTAATTTCGTCAGGATATTGTCTGGTCATATGAACAAATTCCCAGGGGGGTTAACGTTACCGGGGGATAAGTCTCCAGGGGGTTATCTGGTCATACCAGGATCTTCCCAGGGGGGGGGGGTTAAGAGATTTGGTGACTGGTAAAATTCGGACATGAGGTCATGGCAGGAAATTCCCTGGGGGGGTTTAATGTTACCAGGGGGGTTAACACATCAGGGGGGTTGAATGTACAGGAGGTTATCAGGTCATACCAGGAAATCCCCGGGGGGGGGGTTAATATTACCGGGGGTTAATGACACACTTGGGCCTTTTTTAGAGGGTATTGTGTCTGTGAACATAATAAATATTCCTCTGTCCCTATCTACTATTGACGCTTAGCTAACGCTCAGCCAACTCCCGAAGTCACTGAACCTTTTCTGTAGATCTCACGTGATTTCCTAAATCCCGTTTAAAATTTGTTTTGAGTTACGACCAACCGTTTAGCCGCTATCAAGCCCGGAATGTAAATTTTAGGCGAAAATGTCCAATATTTTCACTTAATCGCGTTTTGCGGTCAAACTAAGGGAAATATAGTAAAAAGTCACTGGACCTTTTTTGTAGGTCATCTTATTTCCTAAATAAAACGTTAGTCTTATTTTGACCTCCGACCAATGGTTTCGCCGCTATCGACCCCACAAAAACAAAAGTTTCGCGTAAAAGTTACAACAAAATTGTACATAATCACGTTTTTTTTTTCGGCCAAACCAATCGAGATAGAGGCAAAAGATTACTGGACCTTTTCTGTAGATCGCGCAATTTGCTAATTTGATGGGTCAATCAGATTTGAGCTACGACCAACGGTTCGGCCGCTATCGGGCTTGAAACATTATTTTTATCGAAAAAATCTCTGGAATTTCAAATGTTCGAGCGTTTTGTCGCTTAACCATGGAAGATAGAGCAAAAAGTCATTAGACCTTTTTTGTAGTTCACTTCATTCCTGCCCATGAATTTTCCGTCAGATCCGAGCTAGCTCCAAACGGTTCGCCCGCTATCGGGCTTACAAAAAATGCCTGCAGGGGTGAAGAATGCGCGATTTTTTGGGAATTTTTTTGAGGGGTTGAAAATGAAAAATTCTCACTTTTCGGGATTTTCCTGGTGGTTACACGTGGAAAGCTATCTGTGTACCAAATTTCAAGTCTCTAACTCATCTGGAAGTAGGTTAGAATTAGTATACGTGAGTGAGTGAGTGAGTCAGTCAGTCAGTTACACATGCGGTTGTATATATATTAGATATAGTGATGTTGTATGCTTTATAAAAAGCTACATGTTAAAATGACTAAGACTACTTATATTCATGTTAGTTACCTTTACTGAAACTTTGAATACTTGTTTTAATAGATTACTAATAGTATCGTTATTATTGATTCATTAATAAACGAATTTTAAACAAATCAAGACGCACAATGTCAGCTTTTGTAAATACTAAGAGAATGACTTGGTTTTAACCTTATTGTGATCTACTGAGAAAACTGGCGTCTTATTTGTATTTTCCCAGCAACAATCAGGCCACAGATTACGAATGATCAAACGTGTTCTTTGACCAAAAGGACGCTCTTTATAATGTTCACCAGCTTTTGATTATTTTCCTTTCAACGGTCACTCGCTTTAGTAAAAATAATTTAAATCCACAGTCTGATTTATAAAGTGACTGATTCTGACAAACGTAAACTAATAGGGGAATTTGGATTAATAATAAAATTTTAGAAACTAAATAATGTTGTGCTTCTTAGTTTAAAATTGTTTCTACATTGAGTTTTGGCTTCTTATTACTCACATGTTAAGTATGAAAATGTACAATAAACTTATTACCCGTACTAGGGCGTTGTAATATTTGGTAAACACAGTGTGATAGTAACTCTGTTACTGTCAAAAAAATTAAGACCAGACAAGCTGATAACAATTCTTACCAAATTAGGCAATTGGAAAAAGAAATCATTGGCTTGTAATTCTTAATGCAATAAAATAATATTGTGACATGATTTAAAAACTAATGTATGTAAAGTATGTAAGTTTAATTTTATGCTCAAAAATACGAAATAAGATCTAGTATGGTGATTATCTTCCTGAAATGATGCCTAAAAAGTTTGTTTAAACTACCGCTTACTAATATTCTCGCTTGACTCTCCAGTCAAATCGCCTTGGACTGCCTCCACCGTTTCCCGCTCAACATACTCCCACAACCAGCATAACCGGTTATCCTGCTCGTGTCTGCCTTATATCTATCATTTGTGCTTTTTTGCCCACTCTAAAATTAAACCCGTTAGGTTTCCGTAATAAAAGCGATTGGTTCTCAAATTTTCAACACATTGAGACCCTCGGCCATCAAAAGTATGCTGCCAATTATTCGGATTAGAATTCACAGTGTGTAAGAAATGAAATATAACACATCCTATCCTCTAAGAGCTTCTGGCCCGTTAGTTGTGACTTAATCATGGAGAACCCTCTCTCTAGGGAACTAATACTTATTGCTAATTAGACATATGAATGTTGTATTTTTGTTAGTCAGAGACCCAACTCTGTGGAATCTTGTGTCTCTATTAATATACTTGGACGCTTGCCTGCTTAAAATAAACGCAACTATTAAATTTTAAATGCGTCTAGATTAAAGAATGGAATCAAAATTGTAATAGGCTTCTTGATATCCTAAATGATTGACGAGCAGTGATTACTTAATAGTGGAGAATTCTAGTATGTAGGGCTTAATGATGACATATATTACAAAGTCGGCCAGACGTGACTTATCATACAATCATTCCCTAACAGTCTCGCTGACCTGATTATCACAAGTAAATCTGGACTGGATCATTCTCTGGTACAGCAGGATATGCGTGGCTTGAGCTCTGAGGCGGGGATAGGTCTGTAATCAGTGGACGGAATATTGTAATTTGTCCCCGGGTTTAGTTCGAAAATTATATTCTGTGGAAATAGATTCATTGTGTATTTGCATAGGGGTTACTGTGATAAAAGAAATTATTTGCATGTAATAAATGGTTTCCAGAATGGTTAAGAAGAGAAAGCTATAAAATAATCTTCAAATATGACACTAACACGAAAAAAAAGTCATATTTTCGAGAGAATCTTGTAACTAACGCAATGAAATGAGTTACAAAAGTCCCAACAAATATGGGTCCACTATTAACACCCATGGTATAGCTAGTCTACTTGGTTTAATTTGTTCGCACATTTTATAGGCATCTACTGTGTTTCATAGTGCAGACTGCTGTTGAAAAATTAAAAAATTAAATAAAATACTTTATTTGATATTCATAACTTTAAAAACAGTTTATATCAGAAATATTTTCAACAAACTATTCAATGTTAGCAAAAGGCAATTTAACAAAATGCAAACTTCAGTACAATATGTGACTCTACGTATAAGGTCACAATTTGTAATGTAATTTGTCTGGAGTTAAGCCAGCACATTACACCCGTCTCACTGTAATGTCTCGTCCAGACTTTCCGGCTAGCTGGCCAGCTAGCAGCAGTAACAGCTTATAATCTTAGTAAATGGTACAACATAGAGTTCACGCTTCTTCAATACCTAATTCTCCTATTTATATGTTTCAACAAAATATAAATTTAGGATTTAATTCATCCCTATCCTCGAAAAAAAATATTTTAATTGCATTAATTAAAACATGTATATATTAAATCCCATTCAGAATTAGTATGTCATTTAAAAAATTTAGTTAAAAATTAATTCCTATTTTCAAGCCACATTATTTTTTTAAACATATACACATTGTCCATGGTTTCTATATTTATAAGAGCGTTTAAACAAATGACTGTTTCTTTGGATTTAATAGAATTTTGTAGCTTTGTGATCCAAACTATAAAACACTATGGCAACCACAAGGAAAATTGAGACATACATTATTCTACATATTAGATTTGTTCCACATTTGTTACGTCAACAAATCTTCTTAAATATATTTCTCTTTGAGATATCTGGTGTTTTGATTGTAAAAATCTTGACGTTATTTATTCTCAAATCTACTAGCGTAATGGACTTGTCTTCCGTACAATTAAATACATGTTTTTCATTCCTAATTAGGAATGTATAAGAAAGAATAGGGGTAATTCAGCTAATAGCCTTAATGACTATAATCAGTTTATAGATCCAGCATTGCCCATACGAACGACATTTAACGAATTCGGCCTGGATATTGAATGGCAAATGATTTTTATTCCCGGATATTTGAATCAAACTCGTATCACGTGTAGCATTAAAAACTCCTTTTACTAGGCTGTAACTGTAAAATTTCACTTTATTAACATTTGTTAGGTTTATTCAAACAGTTCTGTAAATTGCTAAAACCAAAAAACAGTGATTGTTTCGTTTATATTTATTTAGTTTATAATTAGAAAAAGCTTAGTATTGCATAGCACTCAATTGTGTAGTATATTCCTATTGCAAAGAACGTTTATATGATCTTGCAAATATTTTACCTTGCATGATAATATCTAAAAAAACCGATTTTGTGTTGATTATGTAGGATATGGGGGTGTCCACCAGTCTATATTACTAAGGTTTTTAAGTAAATAAATTAAAAATGTTTTTGAATTCTTAATTACTCATCGATGTTGCCTATCATTGGAAATGATGTTATTGATAATACCATTGAGCTGTATTTGTGATAAATATATTTAACTTGTTTCACGTGGCAATGATAACCAAAATTAGCATTGAGTTGTTTAATTACTTTTCTATACTCCGTGGCTAATTACCGGTTTCAAGTGGCCTAGTGTGAAAGAGAATCAGTAACTATTTTCACTAAAGACCCTCTAGCTAAAGTAGTTAGGAGTAAATCATTCCCCTTAATGGAATGAGAACATCGTTGAGCGCTTCCTTATGAAAACGACGTTTACTTCCTGATTTACTTTGTTCGACTCATGATGTAATTAAAGTGTTTAAATAATTCATATATTAAAGCAAACTCTTTATGATTGCAACAATATCTTTGTGAAGTAGTTAACTCTGTTATGTAAAGGTGGGGTTATCCTAAAGCTATGATAATGTAAACAAATATACTGAAATGATGATGTGAATCCAAATTAAATGTACAAATTAAATTTAACTCTATGTCTTTACAATTAAATTTACAAGATTGTTCCTTGTAATTTAGTGAACTCTGTAATCTACATTAACACACTACTGGAAAACTAATACCAACACTTAACTAACCACTAAAACAAATCCAGTATTTAATTACTGTATTAGAATCCACTTCAAAGGAACAGCGGTTTTCCAATTTGACACAAGAGTGAACTCTGGAAGGTGTGACGTCAGACCCTATCCTCTGATTATCACTGCCCCTTGATTATATCTTGTGTCCAGGTAGCTCTGCCCTCCTTGTAATTACTTGTCTGTCTCACTGATCTCGTGTCACCTGATAGGGTGTGAAAGTTCAACGTTCAAGAGACAGCTCATATGCCCAATTATAAAAAGCAACTATTATTATATTTACAAATTTTAGTAGACTAATTAGTTAAGTAGGGCTAACAATACCAATTATTAAACCGCCAACCTTTACCTTTACACATACAGATGGCCACTCTAAAAGGTCATTCTGCTTAAGGAAGAAACGTAAAACATTCTACTTGGACTGTTTTGTTTTCAAGTTAATTTCAGGAAAGTAATGAATGCACTAGTGTCATAGGTCTACTATTACGCTTTGTCTTAATATCATACTATCTAGAAAGCTGCCTTTTTTCATTTCTAAAACACTAAAGATATTTTCCATCAGAATAAGCGTTCTCTACTTCCAACATTGTTATTCATAGCAAGGCAGGAGTACGCTATACCACGTATCTCGCAACAGGTCTCGCTAAGTGGTATACAAAATTTAAGTGTAAAAACCCATGTGTCTCTAGAGAAGTCTTGCGAACAGAGGCAGGTATACTTATGGAAAATCTACTTTTTATCATACTCCAAAATACCGGTTGTAATTGATACTTAAGTTAGTACATAAAATGTAGTTTTCCATTACCTTATGACAGAGATCTAAAAAATCAAATAACGCATATTTCAAGTTTTTTTAGTGCACTTACTCACAATTTTTGTTATTGTTTCTGTTGAAGTAAATGCACATAACACAGCCGTTTACAATACCTTAAACATGACATTTAAATTAAGAACTAATTATTTAAATTTGTTTTAAAACTTTCTATCCTGAAAAAATATGTCATAAAAATAAAATAATAGTTATTTGTGTTTAAGTTGTAATTCGGTTTTGCGTATGCTAATATTCTATAATAAACACTCGGTGTTTTTAGTGCTTAATCGCATTTCTGATCTAGGTTTTCACCTCATTAGCATCTTAAACTACAAACTTTGCTCCTAGTGTCGACTAATATTTTACATCCACTGGCAAAGGAAAGATAAATTATGACAATTAAAATTTTCTCTCTAAATCTTTAGTCTACATTATTTACCACCTCAGGCATTAAGACAACAAATGCCTCAGATTTAATTTACTTATTCTGAAATTTTCCCTGTGCCATCATGATTAATATAATTTGTGTTATTAAAACCCGTTGGATAACTGTTACAATATAAACCAGTAACAGATAAGACTTATCAAAGTGTACGTGACTTGTCGACATGACCTCCTGCCAAAAACTCAGAGCCACACCCTCCCTGGTCATTACTCCAGCCATGCTAGGCTTTATGGTAATTAGATACACCAAAAAGTCAGTGGTAAATTTTATAATTGGCAAATATTGGCATTAACTTATAAATTATTCACCGGGCTCTAAACGTATTACGGTGATAATAACGTACGCCCAAAAGCGACTAGAAGAAAGAAAAAGGATTTGTATTGAGGGATAGAATATAAACAGGTGATAAAAGGGACAATGCCTTATGTTTTATGTAAAGTATATTGTGTAGTTACCTTGGCGGAACCGAAGGCGCACCATTATTACTTACGCTAATCAAATATTCTATATCATACTATTTTATAAGACTGTTATAATCTAACACGTAATATTCAATATTATTAGATTTTATTTGTTATTAGTTGTTGATTTTTATGCAGGATTAAAATTGGTTGATGTTACCAAAGTAAAATTAAAAAATATCCTACGTAAACATGGGAGGTTTGTGTAAAATCACACTTTTCCTAAAAATGTATAATTAGGCAATTATTATATAAATTTAAACTTGGTATTTTTTGAAAACCTCAATGTTATTTCTGAAAACGTGTCATTAGATTGTGTAAAAAAATTTTACTTGGACTTTACACAAATGCTTTCTAAGGAATATTAATTTTTTTTATTGCAATATTGTTGAATACAACATTTTAAACTTCTTGCATACAATGTGTTAGCTTAAAAAATTCCTAATATTTATTAAAATAATTGAAACCGAATTCTTCACCCTACATACAAGTGTACAAAAATTTGAAATTTTGGAAACCGCAGACAATTTTTTAACAGAATAATCCTAAATTCTCACTTGAATACTATGATAAACTTGCTTCGTGCCAATTTACAAATAAATATTATAAAAATGTTCTATTTCTTAATTACAAACAAAATGAAATCTTTATTTACACAAAAAGAAGTTAAGGCTAAATACAGATAGAAGAGAGATTTTATCTGTCCCCCGAGTGAGAGGTTTTACTAACGCTCTGCCTATCACTCTCGAAGTCTCATGATAAGGTTAAAAATTAAAAATAATCTTGACACATGAGAATATATGAGCATTATTGTTAACATTATCCGTAATATAAAATATAAAAAAAAATGTAAAATAAAATGAAAGTTGCAATATTTACATAAACACTACAATCTTCAATGCCCATCAACAAATAGTTAATGAATAATATTTTGAAAATGCATTGACTGCATTTCTTCAAACATTTCTACCTGCATTCTTCTTCAAACAATTTCTAAATGAGTTTAAAGGTTACGACCCACATTAACATACTAAGTTTATAATTTAAACAGTAAAATTAACAAGTGTGTCACATAAGATCCTGGAGATACGAGCTGTTCATAACCCTGACTTGGAATCTCACTTTGCACCCAGACTCGTATCCCTTAGAGTTACCGAGGGAGGGTGTGACGCAACCACCAGGTAATCTGCAACCCCTGTATTCCTCTGTGGCTTGTGTCTCTTCGTTAGTTGAGTTGTGCAAGTTACCGTATATTGTAGCAGCACATCCCAACAATGCATACATTAGGATTATTTTACTACATGAATTGACAGTTCTGATAGACCTTAATCGCTGGAAACTGCTTGCATATAATGAGAACTAAATTTTACACATTATTTTACACTTCCACTATAATTTATATCGCAATTTCAACTTCGACAAAACTGTTTAATTCATAAATTTTGTTCCTCAACGTAGTTGATTTTATAAATGCGTTTAATTGTTATTAAATGTAAAGACGAACAATAGTATTTCATTTTAGTTAATGCATTACCGAAGCATTATTTTACGAATCTGCGCTTGCTCTGTACAGTAGCATGGTTGTCACATGCTCCTATCGTCTTGTTCCTTCGGGTGTATACTGGAGTTTTAATTAAAATTTCTTTTCCATTACCGGTGAAGTCATCGTAACTAATTTACTAGATATTCTAATTGTTTGTGTATATTTGACGGTATTATCTAAGGTTTTTGAGACCCCCTGATGCAGAGAACATATTCCAATACTCGAAACGTTTTAACGATACGAAATAATATCGTAACATTAACGATAAGAAACGTTGAAGCATTTGTTATATATTTGTTAGAATAATATAAATACAATAAATAACACTCAAATAGAAGAAATTGTTGAAAAGATAGCTTAATAAATTCATTCTATTATTCTAAAAAACCATATTTTAAATCAAATAAATATAAACATTAAAATCCAGTTTTGGTGCACAGGTAGTAAAATATTAATTCATTAAAAAAAATCAAATCTACCCATGAACAACAAACAATTTTGATAGGCTTTTTGCAACTAAGGTGTACTGTAGCTTTCTCATTTAATTCTGCTTTGCTCCCTAAGAAAATATGTAAACACATGGTGATATTTAACAAATATAATTAGCCAGATAACCTTTAATGTGGCAAATATACGTCACCTTGGTTAGATTAAACATTCTAATAATGTTCAGTAGTGACATGAAAATTTATGAAAGTATTATGTTGCAATGAAGAAGTCACAGGTAGGCACAATAAACAGCGTTATGGCGGTGAAGCAAGCAAGAGTATGTCCTTGGGTATATTATCATATACAAAAGCCACTTTGAATTTCAATGAATGGTAAAGAAATGTAAAACTATCATTACAAGCACAGTTCAATGACTTGTATATTTTATGTATAAAATATCATAATTCAAGCATGTAAAGGGAATCGTTTGTCACAAAGTGATTGAGGAATAAATTAGAGCTCAGTTTGTGTTGCAATCTAATTGGATGTACTTGTTCATGCCGAATTACATTTGTATTTAGCTCATTAATTTTCATACTTTAAACAATAATATCAAAATTTAATTTTAGAGTTATACTATCCTTTAGGCATAAATGGAATTAATTCCTCTGGACCAACACGAACTTTACTGATCGTGTATTTAGTCAGTTATAAATAGTAAAGACAATATTGTAAACGTTGGCGTTAGAAACCATAATTACGACATTTTGTTCCGGTCGCTAATCCCACATGAGTTAGCTGGACCTACCTACTACTGATTCTTCGCAGCACCTGCAGCTGTGATGATGTTTTTAATCTGCCCACCGATGTTCATATAGGTGGTTACGAGAAGAGAATCTTGAGAATGTTAGATAATTGATATTCACCGTTGAAACGAAATACGATAAGAAAAATTCTCTTGCAAGGTAAGAACTAGATCGGAAAAGGTAAAAATAATAAGAGATATGAGCACAAAATTTCTTATTTTGGTAACTTGCAAGGGTCTAAATTTACAATGATAAACTGTCAGATAATAATAGCTATTTAATCGCATGTCGTCTTCAATCTATATTTAATTTAATGGTTTTATCACACTGTTAAGGTTAAAGTAAGAATATGAGAACAATGGTGAGTGAGTAAAATAACGTAGAGACAGTTACAATATGGACACACATTAACATGAAGGTGTGAAATGTCAGAGATCATATTTACAATGATAAACTGTTACGTAATAATAACTGCTGCTTTTTCTCGCATAACGTAATCAACCTCTATTGAATTTGTGGATTTTATCACACTGATAAAGTCAGAAAGAATAAGAAAGCAGTCACGAGTGAGTGCAATAGATTTGACACAGTTATGCTAAGAACACTAATTTTCTTATATTTGTAACATGCCAGGATTGAGATTTTCAATTTTAAATGGTCATGTAATATAAAGTGCCGTAAGTCGCAAAACGCCATAAATCACTATTCCTATTCAAATTACACAGAGTGATTGCCTTGAAATTCAGCTTTCTTGTGTTTAACATCACTTTACGGCAACAGTATGATTTTAAATTCGATTTTTTAAATCAATTATGTTTTTAAAATATCATGATTTTTCTGTACGCCAATTATAAACTGAATTTAGTTAAAATATAATATTTTTATATATTGCATATTTTTGAAGTATTCAATTTTGTTTTGAATAGATTTAATAACTGATACATTAGAATGAAGTTTAAAATGTTTCAACGTCTTAAAATCGTGCATTAAATTAGTTTTGGTTTTTAAATTACTATCTGCAAACTTCGCGCCATAAGAACGTCCCTAAATGTTTATGTTTTTGGTATGTATTTGGTTATTATACACAACTATCTCGTAATTGTAGTTTACAATGTGCAGGCGCGTTGATAACTTATATATATTGCAGCGCCTCCTGGTGGTGAGTTCCATCAATGGGAATAGCATATAAACCTTCAACGTGGAAAAATAAATATACATGCAAATTTTCATTACGATCGGTCAAATAGTTTATGAGTCTATAAAGGACAAACACACAAACATTCATTTCTATATAGAACTAGCGGGCCCGGCGCGCTTTGCTGCGCATTTCAATAATTTTTTGCAAAAGTTGCCCGCGGCTTCGCACGCAATTTCCCGTTGAAAACAGTACACTATATTCACTTATTCTTTTTCTATCACATTCTAAACATTGCTGAGATAATTGATAGTCGTTCCATCGTGAGCCTCTTGGGCGTATTATGAAGGTATGTACCATATTCCTGCCTCTATCTAGCTGTTACCCACGGCTTCGCACGCAAATCTTAAGAACCGAAGTCCTTATATTACTTAGTAATTTTTTTTTTTTACTATAATAAATTTTAGATTAAATTAGTTATATCTCCGATGCCACGATTGAGCTTGCTTTGTTGTCTCGATCGAGAGAATATGTACACACGGAGTTTTGAGAACCATACTTCTGTCAAAAAAAAAACAACTAAGGTTGATTTTATAACATTCTTTATATTTGTAGCCAACGTAAGATAGTAATTATGATATCTGCATTACTCTTCTGATCAAGCATGAGCATGGTTTATATTAAATAAATATTGCAGTTAAAGGTGAATTTTTACGTCAAATTTGAATTGTATTATCTGGATAGTAAAGTCTATGTTTAACAGTGATTGCAAAAACAGTTTAAACAAAATTTGTCGTTTCTCTTAAGCTTACTCTATGCTTTAAAACTATAAGTGTAATATATGTTTACAAAGAACAGCTGATTAAAAATTTGAAAAGACGTTAACATATGTTTGCTGCAATGCATTTCTTATGGGTATTTCTGTAACCAGTGGGGCGGAATCCTGAATCGGGAAAGGGATGGGCATAGCTTATAAACCTTCTCCGTGGAAAAATACATATACGTACAAATTTTCATCATGATCGGTTCAATAGTTCACGATTCCATAAAGGACAAACATACAAACATTCATTTTTATATATATAGACTAGCGGGCCCGGCGCGCTTTGCTGCGCATTTCAATAATTTTTTGCAAAAGTTGCCCGCGGCTTCGCACGCAATTTCCCGTTGAAAACAGTACACTATATTCACTTATTCTTTTTCTATCACATTCTAAACATTGCTGAGATAATTGATAGTCGTTCCATCGTGAGCCTCTTGGGCGTATTATGAAGGTATGTACCATATTCCTGCCTCTATCTAGCTGTTACCCACGGCTTCGCACGCAAATCTTAAGAACCGAAGTCCTTATATTACTTAGTAAATTTTTTTTTTACTATAATAAATTTTAGATTAAATTAGTTATATCTCCGATGCCACGATTGAGCTTGCTTTGTTGTCTCGATCGAGAGAATATGTACACACGGAGTTTTGAGAACCATACTTCTGTCAAAAAAAACAACTAAGGTTGATTTTATAACATTCTTTATATTTGTAGCCAACGTAAGATAGTAATTATGATATCTGCATTACTCTTCTGATCAAGCATGAGCATGGTTAATATTAAATAAATATTGCAGTTAAAGGTGAATTTTTACGTCAAATTTGAATTGTATTATCTGGATAGTAAAGTCTATGTTTAACAGTGATTGCAAAAACAGTTTAAACAAAATTTGTCGTTTCTCTTAAGCTTACTCTATGCTTTAAAAACTATAAGTGTAATATATGTTTACAAAGAACAGCAGATTACAAATTTGAAAAGACGTTAACATATGTTTGCTGCAATGCATTTCTTATGGGTATTTCTGTAACCAGTGGGGCGGAATCCTGAATGGGGAAAGGGATGGGCATAGCTTATAAACCTTCTCCGTGGAAAAATACATATACGTACAAATTTTCATCATGATCGGTCCAATAGTTCACGATTCCATAAAGGACAAACATACAAACATTCATTTTTATATATATAGATATATAGATGACAAGTCGTGAAACTAAAATGGACTTACCAGTCGGCAAAATCTGCAGCTAGATTCGGTAGCGACCCTCCGTTGGAATTGGATTTATTTGATTTGACACCGTTGTAATGTATATTTTTTGATGACTGAAAACGTAAACATGATATTACAAAAAGTGATAGGAGTTAGTAATTTGACAGTTAGAAAACCCCAAGAAGAACATAATATCTAATACAAAGTTATGAAGATTAGGACATGGCTCTCTTCCAGTAAATAATGTACTGCAGACCTTTGTCAGAATTCCATTAAACAGGTAAGCTCCAAAGTTTTACTAATATATTATAGATCACTGATAAAAGCCTGTACGGTAATTTTAAAATTATTTAAATTTTTTTGTTATTTCGACATTTCTTTATTTTATGGAAACCATGCTAAGTCATTTGTTTAACTTAAGAAGGAGCAAAATGGTATTTTATTATTATCGCTCCAGAAATTGTCAGGAGAGAATTGTAAAAATCGATAATATAATTTTCACTATCATGTTTATATAAATTCTCTTGTCATCTCCTTATGCTGTCCTTTCAGTATGTCACATCGTTATAACACTGGATTCCTGTATATGACTCAGTTAGGGGTTTATATATTTGTATTAAAGCTTCTGACTCACTCTGTATATAATTTTTCAAACGATTTCAGAGCAGGAGGAGCAAAGAATTTTCTGTACAAAATGAAGCTATCGTAATTTTAATATACTAAAATATTTATACATAATTCAACTAATTTATAAAACGTTAATACTCTTTAAGGACCAGATTATGTTTACATTAAATATAGAAAAATATTATATTAAGTATTATAAACTCATAAACTTCCAAACCTTTTTTTAGATGCCAAAGGCAAACCAAGATTCATCACAAATGCAAGAATATAATGTATGTATGAAGCGCAGGCAAAACAGAATAGTGGAATCTAAATTACGAAACCCTTTTAATTAAAGTCAGTCCTGGCGCAGGGTATTTCATTTCAGACTTGATACAAATTACAGTTATTTGGCTTGCTGATCACAAAACGTTTCTCCTACGTACCTTGAAACTGAAATTCTGAGCTAATTTAGTTCTTAAATATCAGCTTTTTTGAAAGAACATGAAATTCATTTGACTTGGTCCATTAGTAAGCAAGTTTTTAAACGTTAAGTAGTTTTTTATTAGAATGTATTTATGAATTGTAGCTTGGTAACTTTCATTATTTGAATTAATATGCAGGGTGTCCAGAATGTATTTGATGTCTTTATTATTCATTGTTTACACAATAACATGAAACTGGATCCATAAATTAAAATCCATTTACATATGGACCAATTTCCTTGTATATAATCAGGAAATGTTTATGATTTTTTCTCACCACAATTTACAAATTTTCACCACCTAATACTGGTTATCTGATAAAACAGTACACCATGGCTAATTTTAAATGTTGTTTAGTATTATGTGTTAATCATGTACTGTTATCTCTTGTATCTTATCATAATGACAATGAAGCATTACAAATTCAAATAAGGGTTAGTTTAATAAATAAGAAATAAATGCGTATATGGCAAATAACTTTGATAAAAGTAACATTCGCTTTTACTTTGAAAGAACGTTTATGTATTTTTATACTTATATAATGCATATACTGAATGGAAAGAATATTATTTTAATAATGAGACAAACCTACTTACTTTTCACATGAAACTTCAGTAACAAACTGCTACAGTAAGAGCACTCGTACTTTGTAAATGAAAGGAGATAGTCTCTTTCAATGTAACTGAAGGAGGCGTGAATGGAAAGCATTCAGGGACACAAGTTACCTTTAACCAGTTCTTTTACGCGGCGAGTCTGAGAACGTGCTTGAAATAAACGTTACTTTTATATAACGTTATTCCCTGACCAATTTTAGTTTTTCTTATCTTCATAGTTTTTTATTTAATTATGTAAAAGCACTGAAAACATAATACAATTCATACAAACACCGAAAACCATTTTGAAATTTTACGCATACGCAAGTCACTTATTATGAACTTGAGAGTATTTTGAAATTTACAAAAGTTAAAAATTAATCGTAATATATTATTAAATCGAAAGTATGTTTTAAGTGTCACGTGATAGGCTTCGCTGAATGTATTTAAAATTTAACAGATAATAATTTCGTATGGACTTAGATAATACAAGGAACTTAAATCAAAGTTAAAACAAAGAATATTTAAACCGTTAAAATATTATTTATCTAAATTTTGTTTATCCTTTTTGACGTGACAACGTCTTAAATTAGGTTGCGGCTCGGAGTCACTCATGAAAAAGTGTAACGCCCGGTAACGTTACGATGCCCGTCCAGTGGGTCCGCCGCACGGGATCCGCACGGTATAAAGCAGATAACTGTGGGTCCGCCGCACGGGATAAAGCAGATAACTATGTTTATTCGTGAAAATGTGGAGTGCTTAGATTCGTCATTTACAACAACTACAACAATAAAGGTAAATAATTGTACACTGATATTTCATTATCGTAAACTATGATTGATTGATTAATTGTTAGATTGACACAAAAGTTGAGAAACTGAGTTTATAGGTTATGTCATACTATTGACAAATGTTGATAGTGTTAAGTAAATTATTAGTTTAAATCACTCTGCAATCAATCGTAATTCAGTCGATTGAGAAGAAACAGCGCGTATTGCTAGTCAAACATTTAAAATAACAAATTATAACCTCTAACCTGTCATAACAGTGCGACCAAACAAACGAACTAAAACCGACCAATCACCACGCGCGGAGTTAGAATTTAACTGTGTTTAGCAAGAATTTCAAATTCCAATTTTAGTAAATGTTTTATTCAACTTTACCATTTACAATAATAAATTTTAATTAATTTCAAATTATGTACAATGTTTTAGTAAACAAAATATATTTCTATAGTTAAAATCTGTGCAATTCTTATTTTCATTCAATTCCTTGTTCCTATTGTGCAATTTAATAATATTCATATCAATAAATATTCTACCGAGAAAAAGACGTTGTCACGTAAAGTCTTCGCCCGTAAAAACCGACTTTACAGGCAACCATAATTTTTTTTTAATTCTAACAATCTTTCAGTCTAACAATCTAATTACAATCTAAAAATCTGTGCTCTGTATTAATATAATTTAAATTATAATGGGTGATTCAAAAAGAGCGCCGGTTTTGAAAAGACCGGTAAATTTTATTTTATCGGTTGGCAACAATGTTTGACCTTGATTCTATTTCTGACTACATTCCTCCGATTGTTGACGCAGCTGATATTTCTGTATTCTGTATCATTAGTGCATTCTGTATCTAACCATGGAGAAGTTTACTTGTGCGCAACGAATGTTAATAGTGAAAATGTTTTATCAGAGTGGAGAGAGTTATGCGGCTACTGTTAGGCGACTTCGCGGTACTCTAGGACGTAATGAAGCACCGAATGAATCAACAGTTCGCAGACTCATGAAAAAGTTTCAAAAACGGGTTCAACAGTCGACCTCAAAAGTTCTGGACGTCGTCGATGTGCCCGAACTGAACAAAATATTGAGGTGGTTAGTGAAAGTGTGGCTGTTAGCCCAGCGAAATCAATACGTCGCCGTTCTCAACAATTAGGTTTAAGGTGTTATTCTGTACGGAGAATTCTTCAGTACGATCTCAAATATCACCCCTGTAAAATTCAGCTGACGCAACAATTGAACGTGGCAGATCACCAGAAGAGATGACAGTTTGTTGATTGGGTATTGAGAAATTAGCAGGAGGAAGAAAATTTTGCAATGAATATCATCTTCAGTGATGAAGCGCACTTCCAATTGAATGGATTTGTTAATAAACAGAACTGCCTTATCTAGGGTTCAGAAACCCCTTGCATGATTAACGAAAGTTAAATGTATCCACAACGAGTGACAGTTTGGTGCGGCTTTTGGTCGGGCGGCGTCATCGGCCCTTAGTTTTTTGAAGCTCAGGAAGGGCAAGCTGTGGCAGTGAAAGGAGACCGATACCGTACGATGATTAGGGATTTTTTGTGGCCTCATTTGGATAACATAGACATTGACCAGTTGTGGTTTCAGCAGGATTCTGACTATCGATGGCCACGAAGGTCGTGTGACTTAACACCTTGTGACTTTCATTTTTGGGGTTATCTAAAGTCATTAGTTTTATGCCAATAAACCCCGAACCATCAATGAGTTGAAGGAGGAAATTCGACGGGTTGTCGGCCAAATTGAAGTGGAAACTTGTCCTGTAGTTATGGCTAATTTCATGGACAGAGTTGTTGCGTGCCAGCGCACCAGAGGAGGACACATGCATGACATTATTTTTCATACATGAAATTGGAAGGTTAGATGAACATATTAATGTATTTGATTTCAGATTTTCATTAAAATAAATCTCTTAATTTGATATATCAAAACCGGCGCTCTTTTTGAATCACCCTTTATATGTAATTATCAAAATTATAAAAATGAATAATATTGAATAATAAGATATTTTTTTAAAACTATAACCTCATTTTATTTTGTATTAATATGAAACCTACTATTATATAGACATATTATACATTATAATATTATATTATAGATATAAACCTATATATCTACTATTATAAATTTACTATCATTGCTATAAAAAATAGAACACGGTAACACAAGTACGTTTAAACATTGATAGATAATAACCCCCTATAACTGTTTTAAATTCTCAAAAATACATTTTTACATCATGCCTGAGTTTTACAGTTTAATTACTAATATTACTATTGAACTTAGTGATGAGGTTTCTTCTCTAACGCTAACAGGCGGGTACTGCAAAATTTAGCGCTCATCCCCATTAGTAACAATGCATTATAAAGCAACTCATTACGCTCTGCTAAACTACCACTTGAATATTGAGATTCACATATTACAGCAGTCCTCATTATGACACCATTTTTAATTGGTGTATCGACATATGTGCCTAACGACGTAACCCAGTAGAAAAATGTTTAATTTTAAAGGTGTCTGTTTTATCAAATATAGTTTGAAATAAACCAACGTTTTTATTGTTGTAACATTTAGCTTATACTATAAAAATATTTGGAATAACAGTGACGATGTTGTATATGATTAAAACCCCAAAATCTTTATTACAATTTTTATCTCCTCCTTGTAAGAAGCAAAAGTAGTGTAAAAAACTCTACTCGCTTCTTGGATAAAATCGCTAGTTATTATTTTATGATGAACAAACTCCTATGTGAGTAATAAAATATTTCTTTCATATTAGTTGTAAAAGATAAATAGTTCGAATGAAATTATCACTTATTTTTTCATAGATCTGGTTTTTAAATCTGTATGAGCAGGTTTAAATTTGAAAAGGATAACAAGTTAAATTCTAAGGTAATTACGTTTCACAGGTGGGTTCGCTTGTGGCTAGTTTATACTTTCGAGTTGAACCCACAATGGGTACAGCCAAACCCGATGTGTCACTTAAATCTGGACAAGCTTATGTATGTATAGGAGCGGCAAATCACTGACCGAAAATATCACGATTTGTGGGCCCAATGGTAGTTCGATAGGCCTAGTCTACTATGGAAGATGACTACTGGGTTTGTTTCCCAAGGGTAAACGGTTCTTGCCAGCCTAGACATATTTTTAATTATTTACTACTTAATTACTGTGAAATGTTCTCCAGACAAACACAAATTAATACCATGACGAGGGGACTAAAAAATCTTGCCAATACAAATTTCAAACAGTACTGAATAAGTTCAGGAAATAAATTTTATACGAAGACAATAATTTGTTTTAACAGGCTTACAAATAGAAGCCTATTAAAAGGGCTACACCATTAGCTCAGAAAACTATTCAACACAGTCTATGGTTCCTCTCTGTCCTTGATATAACTGTGACTGACGTCATAAAATATGGGACTCGTTACAAATTCCAGTAATTTTACGGATCGTCACTATCTTTTTACAGTCGATTTAGTTTTTAAATTCTTAACTACTTTCAAAATGATAACGTAAATAAAATATTATCACCTTTTATACGTGCTTTAAGTATTTATTTGGACTATATAATTTAGGTTTTAGTAAAAGTCTTTGAAAGTATTGATATTCAAATCGAGTGAAAAAGTCTTCGATCTTGAAAATGGATGGTGCAGTCGTCTATATTCAATACCGCTATCCAGCGATATATTCAGTATCGAGTATTGGTATCGACCCATGTCTACTAACCCAAAGTTTACATTGAACACCTGATTTCATTCAGCAGAACCTTACGTAATAATTTAATAACGTGTTCCTCGTAATGCTTCTCTTGGAAGTGTAGCACGTTTTTGAGGCTAATGGGATGGAGTTCCGGGGCTGGAGAGAAAATTTCTTCATTACTTCGCCTCCTGGATAAAATATAAACCTATGCAAAGAATAAAAAAGTTGCTAAATTTTATATCAGACATTTTTGCATCCAAAACATAAAAAACCGTAAATAATTAATGTTGATGATAACCGTTATAATGCACGTTGGTTGTTTACACGTTAACATTATTACTAATACTGCATTACAATTGTGTAGAGCTTATATCTAAATTATTTACTAACCGTTTTTATGTTTTATTTGTCATTTGTATAGTGGTAATTTAGAAACTTTTGTAACAATTTCGGTAAAAAGTGTTTAATTCTAAAAGTTCTTTATCCGGTATTAGGTTCTAACAACTTCAATCGCCGCCATATTGAAGCGTGAGATAACAATATATATATATATATATATATATATATATATATATATATATATATATATCTTTTCTTAACTTGTAAAATGTGTTAAACCCATCGGCTACTTATTTGATTCTTCTAACAAAAATTTTTGTTTTAGAATTTTGATTACGTTTTTAGCGCTGGTTCCATGTATAAAGGGATACATTGATACATCCGACGTGGAAAACAAGTAATCACCAGACATCAGAGCTACTCTTCCACAGTATATGACAGTGCTAATAAGAGCCTTGATAACTAGAAATGGATATTAATAACTACAGTAAGATTTCCCTAACATTTTTAATATCATCTTAAGATAAGTTAATTTTACACGTTAATTACAATATGAGTGAACTAAGTAAATGAGAAAGTAAACGTCGTTTCTGTAAGGAAGCGCTCGTCGCTGTCCACACTCCACTACAGGGCATAATTTACTCCTAAACTACTTTAGCTACAGAGTGTATAATGAAAAGTATTCACTTCATCTATGATACTACGATACTATATGAAACGGTTAATTACAAATAAATGGTTAATTATAACTAACCGACTTAAAAGTGTTTTCTTTTATTTTTTTAAATTCGTTATAAATTAATTATTTTCGTAAATAGTTGTTTAAGGTATTATACAAGTCACAGATATTTCCAATAACGCATGGTACGGGGGCAATAGGCAGTAATCTAGAATTTGTAATAACTTTTGTAATATAATTGCAATATCAAATAACAAGATATTAGTAGAGGCCACTCCTGATCATATATACACATATCGATCATAAGAAACAACATATCGTTTTTGCCATGTAACGTCAAAACATCAAACATCATATTTTATTTGAGTGAAATTCTTAAAGATTCCGTGATATTTTCAATCAAAATTAAATATTAATGAACTAACAATGTTGTAATTGCTAAGAACAAAACGTGTAATTAAGTAAAATAAGTATCTACCGAAAAACCTTGTATCAATTCAAGTGAATTACATTATAATCCTTTCCTTTTTAGAATATAATTTATATACGATCAATTCATCCGATGCTTCATTCTTTAGTATACAATATCTTGATGTTACCCGGAAATCACATCATGCTTTGTGTTAAGTATTATTGTGTTAAATAACTTGTTTTTTATTGCCTAATATGAAAAGGCTACTTTTATTGAACAACAATTATGTATGTATTTTTTGGGCAATGTATACTCTATATTTGCATTTATTTTACTAAACTGCATATACTGCATTAATTCTATATCTCTTTCTGAGGCCTAGTGCCTACAATACCATTCCTTACTGGATTAAAAATATTCACGTACAGTGACAGACCAATGAACCATTGCTTCACGAATCAGCTTTTTACTGTACACTCACCAACCAATCACAACGGTTGACTTATCAATTGCCCACCTTGCAAGCGACTGCACGCTTGCTCAGTGTACGCTCAGTCCCGCCTGGGGCACTTATATAGCACTCTAGCCACAGCTGACCATACTTACTCAACACGTGACTTTATGCCCCATGTGTTACTCTCTCATTTAAATATTAGTTTATCTCTATTTGTTGTACATTTACATTAACATTAACGTCAGTGCTCTGGATTGGCAATCTCTACCAGAACGTCTCTGTTCCCGGACACCCGCGTCTACCGTGCTCTACAGGACTGGCCACAGTGTTATGAACTATTCGTTTGCGGTCGTATTGTGCGTGAGTGAATCCGTGAAGGACATCTTCCGTCTTCACGCCCGCCTACAAGACAGCAGCCTATTTCCACACTTCCTGATCACAACCTGGCCCTCAACAACAGCAGACTACGGTTACCCCTCATGAAAACAAAGGTAAATGTTTATTTTCTGCACTTTATTTGAATATGCACTGTTCATAAACTCATTATGTGTAACCTGGTGAACTCTTGTTAAAATCAGTGTGTTCGGCGTCTTCACTGCCTAGTGTGAAGTGGTCCTTCTTAATCGAGCCTCTAAAATTTTATTTCACGGTTTTCATAACCAAAATTTCTTTCTTTCCACTTTGGATAATTTGTTATATACATAAGCACAGCAAATCAAATTTATATGCTGATCTATTTCTACATACAACTTTTAAACCTAAAGAGTTTACCATTTATTACCCTTGATTTTTTTCTCTCTTTGGAAAAGAACCTTAGAAATTGAACCTAGTTCTAATAGGACCTGCTTCAGGATAGACAGGATATTCTGAATGGGTAACGTTGAGAGCAGGGGCCGCCTCCTGTCGAGAAAGAATTAGTGGCATTAATCTCGTCATGTCCATTCGGAAGAAGGGGAAACCAGCTTTTGAGCCAGCCTCTCGAGTCATAGCAGGCATGATGTGGCACACTCTTATGTTTAAGCTGGCAAGAACCTTTGACTCTTAGGGAACGACGTCAACTTCAACAGTCATCTCCCGTAGTAGATTAGGCCTATCGAACTACCCTTGCACCTCAGAATCTCGAAATTTATGGTTAGTGATATTCCAATCCTGGAAATCATAGTTTTGTTTCACATATGACTGACACATCGTATTTTGCTTTTGCTGGTATAAACCAACCATAAGTGAACACTAGTGGTGTATACATTTAATATAGCCATTATCATTATAGGTAATAATACGTAAACTTTGCACTATTGGAAACATAAATAGTTATAAAAAAGAGCTGTAAAAAATCACTTAATTACAAATTAAAATCGCCTTTAAATGCTTTCAAATAAACCTAAAGGCAGTCAAACATTTATATTTTTATTACTTTGTTGTGTTGGAATCGGGGTTTCTATAACACAATGGTTAAGACAGTGATTCAACTATTCTGAAATAAATCATGTACCATAAAGTTTCAAAGCAGATTTGTTTTAATTTCTTGGATCTATGGGATATTCCGGATATATTAAAGCAACCTATACCTCGTTATTCAACGCTATTACCTCTGTTTATACCTTACTGTTAAATAGTACGGCATATAGTACATTATTAGTCGGTCATTGAAAAGTCTAGTTCGTTAATTTAATGTCTAGGTTCCATAAGAGCATGTTTTACACTGCACGGTAAAAAAAAATTAATAAATAAAAAAGAGTATCCAAATTTGGAGATGTATAAAATAAAATATATAAACTAAAACCTATTTCATGATCGCAATAGACAAATCTGGGGGTATGCTGACAATTCTACCTAAATAAAAATATTCTGTTATACGCTGGTGTTTATCTCTTCACAAGTTTAGGACTCAGAGAAGTTTAATTGTAATTCCCTTGGTAACCTTATTCAGGGGTAAATATTATGAGACTTGGTTCAAAACACCAAACATTCCAAAACGTATTTGAGTAAGAAGAAGTACTGACATCACCAAAGATTTTTGAGATAAATTCAGTTTTAATATGTAACCATAAATTTTCCTTGTAGCTGTGATGTAAAGGTATTTGGCTTAGAGCAACATCACATAAGATTCGAATATACTCAAAGAAGAATTCTAAAACATTCTTAAAACATACTTACTGATGTTTATTTGCAAGAAAAGAATATGTAATGAACAAAAAAGGTATGTAATTATCAACAAACACATTTTTTAACACATATACGGTTAATTTTAATTTGTAATTAATTTAAAAAATCATTAGTTAGTATTTTTTTACTTCTATGAAACTATACTAATTATTTTATTAACTTTGCGAAATAAATGCATGAGATTAAGGATATAAAGACACATATTTGTTTGCTTTTTAGGAAATATATAGTACCGAATAGGAGGATGAGTTGTGTAAGAGGTGTTAAAAAATTGTGTACCTGTTAGGAAGAGTACAAGCTATATTTACACTACTGGAGCAGGACAGTCAAGCTAAAAAGTCTGGACAGGACATTGAAGCGAGACAGACTTAACTCCAGACAAATTACATTGCAAATTGGGACATTTTATGTAGAGTCTTCTATTTCTACAGAAGTTACACTTCGTTAAACATCCTTTGCGAACATTGGATGGTTGATGTAAATCCACACAAATATGATATTTTATAAATATAAGTTACGAGTACGTTATAACTGGTATAAACTAACACGCTTCACTAATATTGCAAGAAAAATTTAAAATCCATATCTGATTTTATTCTTGGGATGTTATGTGGATAGTTATACATACAGATAGTCATACCAACAGGATATTGACACAAAAAATGACGCATTAAATAACTAATTTTTGTCGATATAAAAATGAGGTTTCATGTAAAAAGTGTATATCTATAGATTAAATCTTTCTCGAGATACATTCCACAATATTTTTTTTATGCATTGTTCAGTAATAAAAGTCTGGATGTGTACGAGAGTGTATAATGCATCAATGTGCTGAAATCAAATCTTGTCTCTGACTCTTCACTTAGTTCTTGGAATATGTTTATTTTTACCATAAAAATTTAAAAAATAGTTTAAGTTTTGACTCTACTTGTTGTTTGCATTAAATTTACAGTATTGCAAAGATTCACAGCCTCTATTAGTATTAAATTAAGTAAAAACTGTACTGTACAATAAATAACTCACGATTAAGGTAGTAGAAACATCGACGTGTTGTGACCTGTCCATTGATAGCGTCCTAAGTGCGGCTATAAATAGATGTGACTCACTTCCTAGAACGAGGGCAATTAAAGGGCGGTTTTAGAGGATACCTTCTGTAGATGGATACACTAAAAAGCTGCAATATATTATAAACTATAAAGAACTATACTATAAATAAGCAACAAAAACAAGTGGAGGTACTATTAAAATACAACTATAAAACCGAGATACTAAGATTATATTTTATGTATTATTAATAACGAGATTGCATTTAACAATTTTAAGGTAAAATATATGTTTCTGACTTCATAATTGGAAAAAACGTTTAGAAATCTGCTATTATTGTATTTCCATAGATTTACTTAACTAAAGTTACAAAATCAAGTGTTTTATGAAGACAGCGTGCAGCACATCAGTATTTTAAATATAGATGTATTTACAACAGTTTATTTCAGAAATGAACGTGCATGAAAAATATGAACTCTTTGAAAGGTTTATACATTATAATTGTTTATAATAAACAAGTTAAATTTTCCATCTTCATACGAAAACCAATTTAATACAGTATTCAATCTTTGGATATAATAATTATTTTTTTATCGGCAATTTATGCAATGATTTACATTTTATATTGTATAAGTTTTCAACGCGGATAAAAGACTCAAAAGTCAGCATCACAAAGCTAGACAATGGTTTAGTAAGTTGTGAGACTAAAGAGAACAAAGAAATAAAACGTAAATGTGTGACTTTTAAATGAAGCTTCGCTTTAAGCATGCCCAGCCTGTGCCCATTGGTGAGTCCTATTTTACCCTTACAACCCTTCGCTTAATGGCGGTAATACATTGTTTGAAAATATTCCCTACAATAGCCTTACTGGTTGTTACAATCTTTCTCCAGATTTATAATGTTATTAGCTTCGTCGTAAATCGTCTTGTTGTTTGCAGATATTACCGAGTAAAAAGTTTTCTTTTCAATAAAAGAATATGTATATACTGTTAGTGGGCTCAAAAATTCTTTCAATGAAATACTAAGATTAAGAGTATTCATTTATTTTTTCTCTTTCTAATTTCGTAAAAGCTAATAACTATTTCTCCTTAGGAATTAGAATTGTTTACTTCAAAACTTTTAATTCATAACTAGAACTCGTTTTTATGAGTAAGTTTGTTGTTAATATACAGGGTGTTTGAAAAGTATGGGTACGGCTTAATATTTTAAAAACCATAGGAGATAACATATATAAACTTTGCACAGTGTCATATGACTATGTAAATTATTTTTTCTTGCTATTACTATGACATGCCAACCATGGGGGGACTTCCCACAGAGGAAAACATGGAAATCTTAAATTGAAGCATGGGTCGAGTGATACCTCATTTGAAAGAGCTCACTTAGTAGGGTTGAAAAACTAAAAAAACATCAGTATTTATTGTGTTTTATTTATTGTGTTATAAATTTATGACATAATTTGCTAATTAAAAAAAAGTTAGTGAAAACACATTGGTTAGTAGAGTGAAACGCCGCCTACCGCATCAGAATACGACGATCCAGTCAGTAATGGCAGCGCAAAATGTACTTCACAATGTGTACCTAAAACAACCCGCCATTTCTGATTGGATAAACCTTTTGAGATGCGGTGAGCTCTTTCAAATGAGGTATCACTCGACCCATGCTTCAATTTAAGATTTCCATGTTTTCCTCTGTGGGCCGTCCCCCTATGGTTGGCATGTCATGGTAATAGCAAGGAAAAATAGTTTACATAGCCATATGACACTGTGCAAAGTTTATAGATGTCATTTCCTATGGTTTTTAAAATATTAAGCCGTACACATACTTTTCAAACACCCTGTATAAATAAAGGGATTGTATAGGTACAAAAAACTTGATTATCTCATGAACTTTAGCCTAATACATTTCCGTCTGTCTGTCTCTGTGCACGATGTATAGACAATTGACATTTTATTCGTATATTAAAATAAAAAAACTAAACACTATACGCTGAATATATTTAAAATTTTTACATCTAAAATGTGATATATTACTACACCAACAATATTATTAAGATACAATGATTTATAATACATAAATTTGATTAGATTTTTTTCAATTTAGTTGTAAAAACCGGTGTCAGATTTGATTTAAGGGCAGTCTTGCACTGCAGTACCCTTCCTAGCTCACAGAAAATTTTATTATGTGTACAATGCTACGAAGCCCAACGCAATGAAAAAATGTTAAGATGTCATGAGACAAGATATATTTGGTAAGACTTCATCTGTAGGATGGAAAGTTTTAATTAGACTTATACCTAGACTAATGGGGTAATGATTAATTACGCCAATCTAAGGAATATTCATGTGGCATTGAATCCTGTCATTCAGTAGGCTGATATAAATTCCATTTTGTCTCCCGGGGGAGGTAAAAATTTTCTTCTCTGTCTTATTATAAGTCTGTATATCTGTCCGTGGATCTTATCGATAACTGAGCAATATATTCGACAGTTTTCAAGCAACAACAGTGAAGCTGTTACGCGTCACGTTTATTATCACTGCAAACATACACATGACAGTATTATACTTCGGACATTGTTAAAAAATTGTGGAACAAAAGTACTATGATATACTATTTGGTGATTTTAATATTCGTGAATATAGTTAAATTGTGAGATGTTACTATTACCTAGTAAAGACTAAATTTTAAGTTTCTCTTACAACTTAACTTAGACTTACATTATACATTATATTTATTATTATTTATAGATGTGTTATTATTAACCCAATAATACAATTGTTTTAAGTAAATAACTATGAAATAATGATTGCGGTACCTTATCAGTATTGATGTAGCATCAACCAGGCCACTTATGAAAAATTATTGAAAAGTCTCTTACACAAAATTACGTTACTCTTATAGTTCATCAACTTCTGACAATTTTTCATTTAAAGGTCACCGTTAGTAATGAATATAAATCAACAGTCTGAAGTCTTAAAGTAAACTCTTTGTTTTGGTTTACTCTTAAATTACAAAAATGATATCATACTGATCATCTTAATTTTAAGACTTAATTATACATTTGGTGTATTATAGTGCAATCGACGTATAATGAGTATGAGATATAGCAATACCGCCATTACCTGTTGCAGATTGAGTCATTAGTTAATGTAAGAGTTGTGTTATACAATCCTGTTAACGTCGGAGTTAATCATATTTAAAAAATAATTTAACAACAATTAAGAAACTGTACATTCAATCTTGGCGAGGCCTGTTAGGCGACACATAGTGTGTAATATTCCTACATTTTAGCTGTAAGTACCATTGACTACTCGTGGTTTCTACATACTTAAATCTGTAAAATAGTAATAGCTGTTAATAATAAAATAAGATTTAAATTAATTAAATCTATCGAAACTAAATTACAGTTGTAATACTTAATGAATCTAATCAAATTAGCTTACATATAAATATCAGTTTTCTATTGAAGCATAAATCCTTTATTGAGATAACAGTATAAAGTGTGGGATGATTTGTAGCATTTTATTTCCACAAAGAATCATAATATGTAAAGAAAGTGTAAAGCCAGGTGCAATTACAATGACCTATTTCTATAGTTATGTGGCAAACATTGTCTGAAAATTGTTGGCGACATGTCTCTCTCGGGACTCAGAGACATGTCTCCATTGTGTAAATGTTATCTACTCCTAACCAACTACACATGTCGCTCATGTTCTTTCTCTCGCTCCTACACAACTTCTCTGTCAATAGAAATACTCATCCAATATTTGTGAGCAATGAAACAGTGCTCTAGTTTATTGCAATACGTCCCTGGAGGTAGAGACGGAACTCTGCGAGCTAACACATAATCTGTCACAATGAGTTCTTATATCGAAAGGTTCCTAACAGATTGAAACTTATAAAATTGTCATGAACCTTTTGACATGGCAATAAAGTTATTACAAGTATGAGAGACAATATACTAATAAGTTTATGACGTGGTGATTATCGAAAATCCTGTAGACATTGAAGCCTTTCCATACCTATAGTCATAGAAAAAAGAATATATTTAAATCAGTGTCCTTCGAATAATGCTCTTTACAGTTAAAAAGTTTTAATCAGATATCTATGAAATTTGATTCAGTTTTAGTGACATAAGTACTAAGAGAGAGGACTGGGTTCAAAACTCAAACGTTAATGGTAAATAGCTGTATAAATACATTTTAAAATCAAAAACCTTTTATGGGCTGAGCATTTAGCAAAGCCTGTCACTCAAAGGGGTACAAAATGTCTGTCCGTCTGACTATACACATTATATTTCATAAAAGAAACTTATCTATGGACTTGAAAATAGTGCATGGAGCTTCATATCTATATGAAGATCACTGAAATCGATGACAAAGCAAGTCACTCCATAGGATTAGGTTGAGTCTTAGCAATTACTTTCACATTGACTTTATTATGGCAATTAAAAAAATGCTAAATGACTAGTATCTAAGGGGAGTTCGAGAATCATACGTCATATGAAAATATGACAGCTGTTATGCGACACGTGGTATATATATATATATATATATATATAATACATATATATATATATATATACCCGTGACGTTTATAGACAAGATTATTCTTAATTAAAAATAATTACTAGGAACAGATATAAAATAATGATATGGTGTGTTTTTTTTGAAGGTATAAAATATTTCGTTATATCCATGAAGTTGCTTGTATAATGTCAAGTCTATAGATCAGTTTTCCTTTAAGATAAAGTGCGGACTTATAGACGGATGGGCAGACGGAAATTTAAATTTTCCAGCCTACAAGTTTCGCCAATCATTCATAATCTTTTGCTTAACTGCTGGTTGGCTACGACTTTTATTTATATGCAATACAGGATTATCACTAAATCGTGGAGGCATTGTATAAAGTTAAATGAAAAGAGTGTAGTAGAACCGTGCAAATGAAGCCGTTTGTATTCTCAAGACCAGAGAGCACGACACTAGACATCGCGTTGCTTCACTTGTATGCTAAACTCTGGGAACAGCTGTCCCTGACTTTCGTCTCACTAAGTGATTAGTTAATCCCTTTGTTTAAGACAAATTTAAAAAAGGGACGAAGATTTACGTCTCAAATATTTTAGAAATGACTTATAATAAAATAACATATCATGTTAATGAGCTACCTGTTAAGATTCTAACCACTAAGTGTAAATTAACTACTGTTATTGAATTTTTGGTATGCAAAAATATCTTCTTTAATTATTAATCGTATTTTAATGTGGTATAGTCTAAAATATTACTAACTTGATTGAAGCCAAGATCTATGAAGGCTTAATTAACGACATCAAGTGAACTTTGTGTCAATAAGTTAGTTATGAGGCAAGATTTTAATATAAATCAGTTAATATTAACCAAGTGATATATTCTGATTGACAACAATTTTAATGAAAGTGAGGAGAGTTTTCATGTAAACAATTGTTTCTGTCTTAAGTTAGGCAAATTTCCCATTTAATGCTTGTATAAAAGTTACCACTGGTTGAGTATTCAGAGTAGGATCTAATCTTAAAACGTTTAGTAAAAATACGTAAAGCGTTTAGTATTATAATATGTGCAAATTCCATTTGACGTTTTCCCATTAATTATGAGCAGCAAACCAGAAAAGTTTCTCAAAATCCTCAAATATCTCTATACATCGGGTATCTCCGTCGACGACCGGAACCTCAGCCTACTAATTTTCGACGACGAGAACTGGTTTAGACGTCTTGTGGGAGGAGCTACAACAGGAACTCCGTGCCTCGTCCGCTGATCCTCCTCATCTCGTTCCCGACTCTCCTGTAACGGACTACCAACACACCGACCGAAACTCTATCGAATATTGATCCAATTGCGAAATCTCCGACCTCCTATCCCGACGAAATCCCGGATCCCAGCTCCCAACGACCCGATCGAATGTTCATCTTGCCCCTCCCCGTGCCTATCCCTCATCGCGGACGAGGTCTGGCTTCAGGACCAACTAGGAGAGAACCAGTCGAGCTCTCAAGTATCCGGCCACTCAGCGACCTCAGGAATTGATCCAACCCCATCCTCTTCAAACCCTACTCCCACCACTTCCACGTCAAAACCTCCCCTCCTACTACTTCCTGTCCAAACCCCTCGACATCCTCGAACGATGCATCACACGGTCCCGAACCTCGTCCACGCCTGAAGCGGAAGAGAGAACGGAAGAAGACTATTATATTTCCAGGGGGCGATAGGATAAAAATCCCAAAGCGATTTCTGCGGATGTAAGCCCCGCGAAAAAACATGAAAGCGAAATTTTTTGTGCCAAGAATTAATAGTATTCCTACAACAAAATCACCTTTCTATCCCAAATTATTCCTTGTAAGACTGCCACTCCCCTGTACCCGGCGTGTCTAATATCCTTCCCTCAGAGATTTATATTTTCGAGATCGGTTTTGTTTATTTTTTTTTATTAGTGAAGCGATATTTGATTTTGTTTTATAATAATTATATGTATTGTGAAAGACTGTGCCCGTAATATATTTTAGTGTAAATTTTAGTTTTGTTAAATAATTTTTTTTGTTATGCAGATTGCAATTTGTTTTTAGTTTATATTTTCTTACCAGAATATGTTATCATTTTATTTTATTTGTTGATTAAAACATTAATTTCGTACGAAAAGAGTCTTTAGTTTGTTTCATTTCATTTCAGAAAACTTTCAAAACGAATACAAGAGGAGATTAAACTACGGTAACTTTTTTGTTTATCTATATACAAATACCACATTTAACTTTTTTTCTTCTTTTTTTGTTTCCCGAAGTACAGATGGGGTGTAACATGTTACTTTTTTTTTACATACAAAATTAAAATTTAAATTAAAATATTCATTAGTAAAATTGCAAAATTAGAACGGACAATTTTTTTTATATTACGAATAACGACTTGAGTTTTAGAATTATCACGAAATGATTATTTTACTGACGATGAGTCAGGACGCTATCTGGCAGGTCCGTGCCCGCACGGATATCGCCGCTTCCCCTCCGATCACGGTGAGAGGAGAAGGCTTCCCCCACCCCCCGCGATCGCGCGAACCTATATAATGACGGCCGATTGAAGACACACAGAGAGACAGCTAGTGACCGCGACACCGCCGACGACCGCTGCTCACCACTACTTCGACCCCTTCCCCCGACCCCGCTCGCTGAACGACTACATCGCGACTCGACGCCCGCCGCCGATATCCAGCACCAGGTAAGGAACAACGACCCTGTTCCTTACTAAAGTGTTTTATCTCCGCCATCAACAATTCTTCCAAATTTTTATGTGAAACAGAATTTAAATATTTTTTTTGTCATTTATGAAAATTAATCGATCTGAAATATATTATTAACGTTTGATGGTTATAAATCTATTTTGATAAGATAATTGTTTGATTTTAAATGTACTCTTAATAATTTATTTGATATTTACGGGTATCAATAAATGTAAATAGAATATATTTGACTTTCTCAATTTACTGAAACTTTAATTACTTTTTCAACTTGAATTACTAAAGTTATTCTTTTCTTCAATTTAACTTATATTTAGAATTTCAATTACTCAGATTATTTTTTTTATCATTTCGACTAAATTTTAATTACTGTGTTAAAATTTTCTTTTCTAAATTTTTCAGATCTCGCATTTCTTTTCCTGGCGATCGATCTGACACCTCATCCCGAGTTTCCTTTACGAACTTTCCTACCGATTATCTCCTACCCGGAAAAAATTATAACAGTCGGGACTCGCCTTACCACTGCTTTCTTTCCGGCGATAGTACTGGCATCCTATACCCACGACTTCCTTTTATAAATATTTTCTTCCCACCGACCCCGTCCTCATAAACTAAATCTTATGTTCAATCGATGTAAATTTTTTATATTAGGTATAAAGTTTTCTCGACCATCATTCTGTTGTCTGATTATTATCACATTTCTTGGCGAATCTCTAATCTACGCGGAAATATTTTTCTTTCTTATTGAAGTTCAATCTAATTTTCATTTTATTAATTATTTATATTTTTGTAAGTGATTATCTTTATTTTTCTCCTTTATCTATTTCGGGACTCGCAACCCTTTCTTTTTATTTTTTGCGAACGTCCTGACACCCTCACCCCGATAACCTCCATCAAAATATTTATTTAACGATATTTTAGTTTATTTTTCTGGTGAACTGTGCAGATAGGGTGAGTGTTCAATTTTTCTTTGATATTCATAGAGCCCTAATATTTATAGTAATTTAGCTTTGTAGCCTTATTGCATGGTTTAAATCATTTACCTTTATCTTAGCTTCCATATGGTAGGGTAATTCTGCATGGTGTGTTATAAGTGATTACTTTGTTTTTTTTATTTTTTCAAAATTATATGCCTGAGAAAGTAAACTTGATATTTTATTTTGGAGCTATACACTTGCCTACAGAATAAATACAGCTTAGTATATTTTTATATTATAAAATTTATCTAGCTTTTGCATCCCGTAGAAATATTTTTTGTTAATGGTTAGTACTTGCTTTATGTATATAGTAGTTGCACTGTGATATTGGTGCATGGCTAATCTTTAATTTATAAGATTGTATATTTGCTATTGGTGTTATTTGAATATTGCTTTTGTTTTGCCATTGCTATTCATATTTTGCTTTGATTTTGTATTTTTGCTTCTACTAACCATCATTATTTAACCGATTAATTATTCCAACCCCGGGCTCTTACAATAATTACTGTATACGACTCCCCGACCAAGTTATCAGTGGAGACTACTCAGCTTACTTGTAATTCCTCACTGACCGACATATTAATAAACAATACAGTTGTTTTCGAAAATCGAACTCGCTTGAACAATAACTTTCCTAGAACAAGAAATTTTTATTTTTCTGAGCAAGATTATTATTTTTTTTTTACGTCTTCAAAAATTTTATTGGAGTTGACGTGATGAAGTAAGCCCAACATTATTTTGGAAGTATCAATTTCTTCCGCAGGCCCTCTGATTCGACTCCTAACAATAAATAATAGTTGTATGAAATTCTCGAACCCTGGAAATTTCTAACCCAGCTCGACTGGCTATCTGGCAAGTTGCGAATATTTTCGCTTGCCCCGAAAATAACATCGCAAAGTGGCGCCCGAACAACTGGGACTGTAACATACGTTAATTTACGAACTTTACAATTTACTTTACACTTTTTTGTGAATATACTTTACAATTTACGACTAAAAAATTGTTAAAGTTTTACAATAACTTTTTTTAAAGAAAATTTTATACGTACAATAATGATGTACTTACTAAACCTCTTTTTCTCCGCCCTTATCAAATTCTATTCTTTATGTACGTAAACGGAAATGATGGACCAAGGGGACGCAAACAAACGAAAAACAACCACAACCACTACGACTTTAACTCGTATTACGACACCACAGGCTTCTGTTGGTACATTACCAAAACTTTGTCCCCCTACAGTCGCACCGATTACTACTACGCCTACTGCTACTATTATCACCACCACTACTACTAGTACTACTGCTACTACAATGGGCCTACCGATCCCTCCTACAACCATTCCCAATCCCCAAATTATGCTTCCTTCCCCTTCGGAGAATGATCCTCGTGTGGGCTGGATTTATAAACTACAAAAGAACGACCTACAGGAAGAGTTAAGAAAAATTTAATCTGAATCCGGATGGTAATGTGGCTGAACTACGAAAGCGACTTGTAACTTTTCTTAGGTCTGGAAAAACACCTCCTGAACCTCTTCCACTAAGAACAGAATTATTGTCATACGGACAAAACCTTGCGACCAATGTAGTTTCCTCAGCATTAGGACCGATTAGTGCCTCTCATGTTGATGGTCATATACAACATGAGGAAGTTAGCATTCGAGAAATGTTAAACCTCCCTCCTACAGCTAGTTTTAGACTAGTACAGGAACGATTAGCTCTGTTAATGCACGAAAAATCTGTAAATTTAATAGCCCAAACAAACACACCAGACATAACAACACCTCACCCGTTAAGAATGCCGACAGCAAGATCCCTCACAGGTGATGAGCCTTGTGACCCGAATTTTGGATTGTACAGTGGCGCTAACACGGCAAGCAGGCCTACAGCTGAACTTACACATCCGGATATCTCTCATATCTGCAATCAAGTTCGGAAATGGAATTTGAGATTCGATGGGGATGGAGACCCAGTCCTCTTTCATTGAGCGTCTCAATGAACTTGCCGAATCTTATAAAATTTATCCCGATCGGCTACTAAAAGCATTACCGGAACTTTTTAAGGGAAACGCTCTTTTCTGGTACCGAAATAATAAGTCATTTTGGGACGAACTATGATGACTTTATAATCAGCTTCGAAGAGCAGTATCTTCCTCCAGATTACCTACGTAACTTGGATGAGGAAATAACTAGAAGAACTCAGGGCGAGAGTGAGCCAATGCGAAAATTTATTGTAGCCCTTACGACTCTAATTCGACGACGTGGTGGCTTCTCTGTAAACCAAACACTAAACCGATTATATTCAAACATGAGACCTGAATACAAATTGACGATCAGAAGGGAAAGTTTTCACTCGATTAGTGAATTAATTCATCTTGCCGAAGGTTATGAAAGTTATTTGCGAGAGAAGAATATTTACCGACCTCCTCCAAATCCGGCTCAATCCATGGTACCTGAGACAGCATACGACACAAAACGTAGAGTTTTTAAGTCATACCCAGTTTCAGATGATAGATAAGCCAGAACTGTATCACGATAAACCCAAATCTTTTCCCGATAAGCGAAGGTTCGAGCCCTCTACAATTGCCCCGACTAACACTACTCAGCCAATGAATCTTACTACTGATACAACGACTACCATTCCTACTTGTTGGAATTGCGAAACTAAAGGGCATAAATACCACCAGTGTCCTCTTCCTAAAACCATTCGCTGTTTTAACTGTAAAAAAATAGGAATCCGAACCGTCCAGTGTCCTTGCAGGCAGGGAAACATTTCCGGAGCCCGGAGCGTCAGAGGTGTCCCGGGACTCTGGGGCAACAAATCACCTCAATCGAATGGCCCAAATGGCTCAACCAAATAAAAGAATTTAACAAAAGCAGCTGTGCAGAAGTTAAATCGAACGATCCTAGACCATTTGTATCCATTAAGATTCAAGAAACTACCTTTTGTGCACTGCTTGATACGGGATCAATGGTGACTATTATAGGGGAAAGAGTAGCTCATCATCTATTACAGTTAGGTGTTAGGCCTAAGAACGTAAATGTTAATGTTAATATGGCCGATAGCACAAATAGCCAGATATCTCAGGCCTTCGAATTTAACTGCGAGATAGCCGATATTAGAACTAAGGTACGTGCCCTGTTTCTACCAGGCTTAACTACGCCGATGATTTTGGGTATGGACGTCATAACGCCTTTAAAACTTATCGATATCACTTCTCATGAAAGTACTGCAGAAACAGTGACTAGATGCGATAATTCAAAGACTATTCATACTGATGCCGTTATGACACTAACAGAAGTAGAAAGTAAAAAACTGAAAGAATTCCTTGATTATCAGTTGAATTTGTTCGATGGTTTTATTGGTCGCACGACATTAGTGGAACATAAAATTCGCCTTAAAACTGATACACCCATAAAACAGAGGTATTATTATCGCAACCCGGCAATGCAGGCGATCATTAACAAAGAAGTTGACAAGATGCTGGAGTCAGGCATCATTGAACCATCATCTAGTCCATGGAGCTCTCCACTAGTGCTGGTTAAGAAATCGAATGGAAAAGTAAGGTGTTGCATCGACTTAAGGCGAGTTAATGCGGTCAGTGAGAAGGATGCATATCCCCTTCCCCAAATAAGTTCGATACTCGACAAACTGAGAAATGCTTGCTATATATCCACGATCGACCTAAAGGATGGCTATTGGCAGGTACCTCTCGAAGTTAACAGTAGACCAATTACGGCTTTCACTGTTCCCGGCAGAGGGTTATTCCAATTCAAGGTCATGCCATTTGGCTTACACTCTGCTCCGGCTACCTTTCAGAGATTGCTAGACCAAGTGATAGGACCTGAGTTTGAGCCCTACGCTTTTGCCTATTTAGACGATTTGGTGCTGGTATCCCGAACTTTCGAAGAACATTTGAAACTTCTCAAAGAAGTGTTCGAACGCCTTAGAAATGCAGGATTATTACCAAATATGGAAAAATGTAACTTTTGTAAAAAGGAGTTGAAATACCTTGGCCACGTAATAAACGAGAAAGGAATCCAGACGGATCCAGAAAAGGTTAAATCAATTGTAGATTTTCCAGCACCTAAAACAGTAAAACAAGTACGGAGTTTCTTGGGACTTGCGTCTTGGTACAGACGATTTATCGAAAAACTTTGCAAACATATCTAAGCCATTGACGAAACTCTTAAGAAAGGGGAATAGATGGGAATGGACGGATTCTCAAGAACGAGCATTCAATTCCCTTAAAGCAAAACTTTCTACCGCACCGGTCTTAGCCTGCCCTGACTTCAAGGAAACTTTTACGGTCCACGTGGATGCCTCCAATGAAGGTTTAGGGGCTTCGCTTACCCAAACTATTGGCAAGCGGGAGAAGGTTATTGCATATGCGAGTCGACTTTTACACGAGAATGAAAAGAAATTTTCCGTAACCGAGAAAGAATGCCTAGCTCTGGTATGGGCCGTTCAAAAATTTCGTCCGTACCTCGAAGGGTACAAGTTTATTGCGATAACTGACCATCAAGCTTTTAAAGTGGTTGATGAGTTTGGAGAAACCATCTGGAAGACTTGCTCGCTGGATGCTGGAACTACAGCAACATGACTTCGAAGTCCAATACCGCAAGGGAGTCCTGAACCGAGTAGCAGACGCACTCTCCCGGTATCCGATCGACACGTCAAGCTGTGATCCTGTAGTCGGTTCAACCGTTGGTTGTAGCACCGCCAACGACAGTTCGAATAACTCTCCGAGGCAACTATCGCTCAAAACCAAGGAACCAAGGCTAGAAACAGCTTCAGGCGAACTTATGCCCGATTGGCACTCGAAAATGCTTCGGAAGGTATCTGCAAGTCCGAATAAATATGCAGATTACACCATTCGAGGAAATAAACTATACCGAAAAATCGATAAATCATCTACCGACCCAAAAACAAATTGGAAACTTTGCGTACCAGATTCTCTAAAATCCGATGTACTGAGAGAAAATCATGACAGCACAACAGCTGGCCATTTAGGTGTAAACAAAACGATTCAGAAAATCAGTGCACTTTTGGCCTGGATGGAGAAACGATATTCGAAAATATGTAAAAAATTGCGACACTTGCCAGAGATACAAGGTGGAACAATGTAAACCGGTGGGGAAAATGCATTTCAGGACGCCCCCAAGGACCTTGGTTCACAGTAACCAGCGATCTGATGGGACCTTTACCCTCGATCTCGTAAAGGAAACAGATTTATCCTGGTGTTCCAAGATACCTTTACCAAATGGGTAGAAATTGTAGCATTAACCATCAGCAACTGCTAAGAAGGTGGCAGAAAAGTTCGAAGACCTTATATTGATGCGATATGGTGCTCCAGAAGTAGTAACTGACAGATAACGGAAACGCAGTACCCTCTCGAAAATCTTCCAAAAACTTACAAGTGATTGGGGAATAATTCACAAAACAACCGCACCTTATAGTCCGCAGAGTAATCCAACAGAGCGAACGAACCGTGTATTGAAAACTAATGATTTCTCAGTACGTGCGGAATGATCATCGTAGTTGGGATCAACATTTAAATGAATTTAGATTTGCGTTGAATACATGTTGTAGCGAATCAACAAAATTTACTCCGGCCATGCTCAATTTTGGCAGAGAACTTAAAACTCCAAACTGTATCTACGGCCAAGTATTCGAGAATACCACTCAAGGTGCGGTTAAACCTAACGAAATCGATATACATGAAACTCGAATGAACTTCATGCTAAAATTAAGGGAAAAATGTAAGCTAAACATGGAAAAAGCACACACACTCGCCAAGCTCATTACTATAATCTCAGAAGAAGAGATAACAGTTTTGTAATAGGCCAACAAGTTTTGAGGCGCAGCCATACACTTTCCTCAGCGGCTGAGAATATCGCAGGAAAATTGGCACCAAAGTTTGAAGGACCATTCATCTTACATCGAAAGATAGGATGGAATATATTCGAACTTCGAGATCCCCATGGAAAGAACGTAGGCCGAGCCCATGCGAAGGATCTGAAGACATACTCTTCCTTGGAGGCACACTAGATCCTTGTGTTGCCCCGTAGTGTGCCCACAGTTTCCCTCCCACTAACCTATTTTCCTGCATGACTGCTTGGCTGCACGATGCTTTTTGTTTTAACAGATTTTGAAGATGAGACCCACTATTCTGGTGGCAGAAGTTCTGATGGAGTGTCTGAAAGCCCGGTGGAAGGCTCAATGACACTGTCATCGAGGGGTATCTCCGCCTCATAGAGAGACGAAACCAAGAGGGCGTGCATGGGTTCTTGACCGTCCTAGCCCTAGATACTTTCTATATGAAGGACCTCGAGGATGGTCTTTTTATCAGGGCAGCTAGGAGGTTTAAGAAAGTAAACCCGTTCGACAACCGAACTAATATTAATTCCCCTACACATTCCGACCGGTATCGGACATTGGGTCCTTATAGCCGTCCACCCCCACGTCAAACGGATATCAACGTTCGATTCGTTTGGGTGGCACTCACATACCCGCGATGGAAAGAGTACTCCACGACCTAGGGAGATACGCCCAATCCCACGATTTTAGGGTGGTCCCCACAAGCATGGCTCCTTCACGACACGTCTCGCACTTGCCCTAGGCAGCAAAACAACGTGGACTGCGGGGTGTTTTTTCTCACGTGGTTTGCGGAGCGACTCTCCCGAGGGCAAACAATTGAACCAAGACAACTCAACACACTGGTTGTGGCGAGTCCACATGGAGGAAGCGTTGAGAACGAGCCGGTTGGGTGCATTCGACGGACACCTCGCCGAATGTCAGGAACTCCTCGATCCTAATTTCCTCAACGCCGAAGCTTGGAATCTCCTGGAGTGCGGCGTGGAAGACGACACGCGTCGTCCCAGTACGGAAGTGCCCTCCAGGTTGGAGCTGGAGTATGACGCCTTTATGGCAGAACTCAACGAGTACACCGAGGAAGTCCCCGCCAACGCGACATCGGGTATCTCCGTCGACGACCGGAACCTCAGCCTACTAATTTTCGACGACGAGAACTGGTTAGACGTCTTGTGGGAGGAGCTACAACAGGAACTCCGTGCCTCGTCCGCTGATCCTCCTCATCTCGTTCCCGACTCTCCTGTAACGACTACCAACACACCGACCGAAACTCTATCGAATATTGATCCAATTGCGAAATCTCCGACCTCCTATCCCGACGAAATCCCGGATCCAGCTCCCAACGACCGATCGAATGTTCATCTTGCCCCTCCCCGTGCCTATCCCTCATCGCGGACGAGGTCTGGCTTCAGGACCAACTAGGAGAGAACCAGTCGAGCTCTCAAGTATCCGGCCACTCAGCGACCTCTGGAATTGATCCAACCCCATCCTCTTCAAACCCTACTCCCACCACTTCCACGTCAAACCTCCCTCCTACTACTTCCTGTCCAAACCCCTCGACATCCTCGAACGATGCATCACACGGTCCCGAACCTCGTCCACGCCTGAAGCGGAAGAGAGAACGGAAGAAGACTATTATATTTCCAGGGGGCGATAGGATAAAAATCCCAAAGCGATTTCTGCGGATGTAAGCCCGCGAAAAAACATGAGAAAAGCGAAATTTTTTGTGCCAAGAATTAATAGTATTCCTACAACAAATCACCTTTCTATCCCAAATTATTCCTTGTAAGACTGCCACTCCCCTGTACCCGGCGTGTCTAATATCCTTCCCTCAGAGATTTATATTTTCGAGATCGGTTTTGTTTATTTTTTTTTATTAGTGAAGCGATATTTGATTTTGTTTTATAATAATTATATGTATTGTGAAAGACTGTGCCCGTAATATATTTTTAGTGTAAATTTTAGTTTTGTTAAATAATTTTTTTTGTTATGCAGATTGCAATTTGTTTTTAGTTATATTTTCTTACCAGAATATGTTATCATTTTATTTTATTTGTTGATTAAAAACATTAATTTCGTACGAAAAGAGTCTTTAGTTTGTTTCATTTCATTTCAGAAACTTTCAAAACGAATACAAGAGGAGATTAAACTACGGTAACTTTTTTGTTTATCTATATACAAATACCACATTTAACTTTTTTTCTTCTTTTTTTGTTTCCCGAAGTACAGATGGGGTGTGTAACATGTTACTTTTTTTTTAACATACAAAATTAAATTTAAATTAAAATATTCATTAGTAAAATTGCAAAATTAGAACGGACAATTTTTTTTATATAACGAATAACGACTTGAGTTTTAGAATTATCACGAAATGATTATTTTACTGACGATGAGTCAGACGCTATCTGGCAGGTCCGTGCCCGCACGGATTATCGCCGCTTCCCCTCCGATCACGGCGAGAGGAGAAGGCTTCCCCCACCCCCGCGATCGCGCGAAACCTATATAATGACGGCCGATTGAAGACACACAGAGAGACAGCTAGTGACCGCGACACCGCCGACGACCGCTGCTCACCACTACTTCGACCCCTTCCCCGACCCCGCTCGCTGAACGACTACATCGCGACTCGACGCCCGCCGCCGATATCCAGCACCAGGTAAGGAACAACGACCCTGTTCCTTACTAAAGTGTTTTATCTCCGCCATCAACAATTCTTCCAAATTTTTATGTGAAACAGAATTTAAATATTTTTTTTGTCATTTATGAAAATTAATCGATCTGAAATATATTATTAACGTTTGATGGTTTATAAATCTATTTTGATAAGATAATTGTTTGATTTTAAATGTACTCTTAATTAATTTATTTGATATTTACGGGTATCAATAAATGTAAATAGAATATATTTGACTTTCTCAATTTACTGAAACTTTAATTACTTTTTCAACTTGAATTACTAAAGTTATTCTTTTCTTCAATTTAACTTATATTTAGAATTTCAATTACTCAGATTATTTTTTTTGTCATTTCGACTAAATTTTAATTACTGTGTTAAAATTTTCTTTTCTAAATTTTTCAGATCTCGCATTTCTTTTCCTGGCGATCGATCTGACACCTCATCCCGAGTTTCCTTTACGAAACTTTCCTACCGATTATCTCCTACCCGGAAAAAATTATAACAGTCGGGACTCGCCTTACCACTGCTTTCTTTCCGGCGATAGTACTGGCATCCTATACCCACGACTTCCTTTTATAAATATTTTCTTCCCACCGACCCCGTCCTCATAAACTAAATCTTATGTTCAATCGATGTAAATTTTTATATTAGGTATAAAGTTTTCTCGACCATCATTCTGTTGTCTGATTATTATCACATTTCTTGGCGAATCTCTAATCTACGCGGAAATATTTTTCTTTCTTATTGAAGTTCAATCTAATTTTCATTTTATTAATTATTTATATTTTTGTAAGTGATTATCTTTATTTTTCTCCTTTATCTATTTCGGGACTCGCAACCCTTTCTTTTTATTTTTGCGAACGTCCTGACACCCTCACCCCGATAACCTCCATCAAAATATTTATTTAACGATATTTTAGTTTATTTTTCTGGTGAACTGTGCAGATAGGGTGAGTGTTCAATTTTTCTTTGATATTCATAGAGCCCTAATATTTTATAGTAATTTAGCTTTGTAGCCTTATTGCATGGTTTAAATCATTTACCTTTATCTTAGCTTCCATATGGTAGGGTAATTCTGCATGGTGTGTTATAAGTGATTACTTTGTTTTTTTTATTTTTCAAAATTATATGCCTGAGAAAGTAAACTTGATATTTTATTTTGGAGCTATACACTTGCCTACAGAATAAATACAGCTTAGTATATTTTTATATTATAAATTTATCTAGCTTTTGCATCCCGTAGAAATATTTTTTGTTTAATGGTTAGTACTTGCTTTATGTATATAGTAGTTGCACTGTGATATTGGTGCATGGCTAATCTTTAATTTATAAGATTGTATATTTGCTATTGGTGTTATTTGAATATTGCTTTTGTTTGCCATTGCTATTCATATTTTGCTTTGATTTTGTATTTTGCTTCTACTAACCATCATTATTTAACCGATTAATTATTCCAACCCCGGGCTCTTACAATAATTACTGTATACGACTCCCCGACCAAGTTATCAGTGGAGACTACTCAGCTTACTTGTAATTCCTCACTGACCGACATATTAATAAACAATACAGTTTGTTTTCGAAAATCGAACTCGCTTGAACAATAACTTTCCTAGAACAAGAAATTTTTATTTTTCTGAGCAAGATTATTATTTTTTTTTTTTACGTCTTCAAAATTTTATTGGAGTTGACGTGATGAAGTAAGCCCAACATTATTTTGGAAGTATCAATTTCTTCCGCAGGGCCCTCTGATTCGACTCCTAACAATAAATAATAGTTGTATGAAAATTCTCGAACCCTGGAAATTTCTAACCCAGCTCGACTGGCTATCTGGCAAGTTGCGAATATTTTTCGCTTGCCCCGAAAATAACATCGCAAATTTATGATCCAATGATCGTAAAGTCTTTTCAGTGTAGCTCAGAAGAAGATGACACCTCAGACGCTTATCTAAAATATTCCAATGACGTTTTAAGCAAAGCATTACATAGATATTTCTGTACTAAACTCAAGTTTTTTTGGTATTGAAATTTATATTTTTTCAATTAAGACTATCTCGTTTTATAAAACATAGTATATAAGAGTGTGATAAATACAATTAGAAAGTATATCGTTATGGCACCGCTCGAGCGGAAACGCTCTCTGAAGTTGTCTCTACTTCTCTGGTCCCAGACAATCCCAAAAGTCCTTCTTGGTTGAATAAAGGTTGTAATAAAATCGTGCTTTAGAAAAGCATTGAAATATTACAGCCTATATTATTCTCGATTAAAGATTTTTAAAGTTTGCAGTGTAGTGCCTAATTTTAAAATTATGATATTAAACAGGCATCTTGAATCAAATATTGTTGCAAAGGTTTGTTTGCATGCTGAATACATGGGAGATTCTACCTCTAAAACTTGATATATTACCACACCAACAAACCTTGGTAATTACTTAACTATTTTGTTCAATTTATCAGGTCAGAAAAGACAAAAGAAATGATTGAATTCGCCCTTTAATCTATGTACCAGAATTTCAGGAAGACAATATTTTACATTGTGAACTGAAATCGGAGCTAAATCATTCACTAGCCGTAACTCGCTAATTAAGCATTTCCGGACCCATGTTTATATAAAATTTCTTAATTAAAAAAAAAAAATATAGAACGAGCTTCTATAGTTTCCTGTGAATTATCATAGTTAATCACACTGTATATAACATGGGATGCAAGTTGCCAAGTAATTTGTTATATATTAAGATTATGATCACAAAAGATGAGACCTAAAACAATTTTTTCAACTAATATTAAAAATAATAATGAAAACTACCCAAATTCCAACTAAATGACTATATTAATAGTTTATTTTTAATTTATAACTTAAAGGTTGTATTGTTCAATAACACACTGTATCCGTGTCTTTGAGTATAATACTACTGATGATAAATAGCCACAGACCCCAAAGTCCCGAACCAATAGCTTTTAAACAAATCCCCATAAGCCCACAATGTGTTACAGTTGTGATATTACTGAGGTTTTGTTGCTATTGAAGCTTAATTAACAAAATTGCGTTCAAAACAATGTTATTTTAGTATTTAGATATTCATCATATTAATATTATTAAAGCGGATGATTTGTAAAGATTTTTTGATGCTTGATACTCAATCACTCCAGAGGACAGGCTTTTACTTCAAACAGCAGCTGTATTGAAAATAAAACCATTTGTTTCATTCTGGATATTATTTTAATTAAATAATATTATAAACGTTATTAATTTAATTAAATATCATGTGTCCAATTGAGGTACTTCAAACCCCTGTAGTGATCATTTTGGGCTGGTTTATTCCCTCTAATAAAACATACAATGGGTACAACAAAACCAATGATGTCTCATTTAAATCTGGGCAACCCTACAGATTTCCTGAAACGGAAAATCACTAAAATTGTCAAGATATTGGGAATCAAGGGTAGATCACTTGGTCTTTTTCTATTGCAAGTATATTTATTGGAGTTAGTGGGGCTCCTTAAATGTTAAAGGCAGTTGCTAGTTTAGATATAAGGGAATATTATCTCTGCTCACCAAAGATAATATGACCTCGGGTTATGACTTGGGATAACATGGTGCCTGCAGTGTATCCTAATGAATCTCAACAAGAGGTGGATCCAACGCCCAACCTTATCGTTTCTTAACATCCAGTCATACAGGAAGCTAGTGCAAGTCTCCTTTTACGATTAAGTGCTATGGTTACTTTCTCAGCTTCTTGTCCTATGAAAACAAAAAAGACACTTGAAATTAGCACCATTTTACATCGTGGAACGGCGTATGCACAGAAGCTAAAGTGTAAGGGTTCAACAATTCAAACTATTTTAAAAATTTAATTTTGTAAGAAATTAGGATATTTTTATTCTTGTTTACTTTATTTTCTGATAAATACACGAGCGATACTGAAATTTTTATGTAATAATTAAATCAGATACGTAACATGGCCCAGTTAAAAATCGTCAACAATAGATAACAGCTGGCTATCCTTATCAGCTGTGGCTAGTTATTGCACATGAATCAGGCATGTTTCATACGTTTTTCTGCAGATTCTGAAATATGATTCTTTCGCAGACTTTTTTCCAGAAATCTGGAGTCATGTCTTCTAAAATGATCAAAAATGGCGAAGAAGAAACGCAAAAGCTCAAATCGGACCCCCCGCATCGTTTCCCAGACTTCGAGAGACCCAGACTACAAAAAGTAGTGCAAGTAGGTGTGAAGAGGTATTGTCGTTGTCTCATCAGGTGCACTATTGGTTGAACTACGATATTTTGGATACAATGTTTTAAGTACGGTAGATTAACCGAGTAGTCTACTTATAATTAGGATCCAATTCATTTTCCTTTTAGTCCTCCAGAATCATTTACTTTGAATCAGGCCTTGCCACCTACTTTATCTTATTTTTGACCTAAGTTATGTCAAGAGATATGCTCAACGTTCCTGGGGCATCGAAACGAATGAAATCATCGTTCACTGTCATCGATGATTATTTGCTTTTCTCCTATATTCAATAAATCTTTCGCTTCAACCATCATGTTCTAGTGCATAATAATTTTTTTTAGGTCATTACTTTCTAAAACCTATAATTTTTATCAGAAAAGTAGATTTTTATACTTAATATGGTACAATATTTGCATTTTATCGAAATTATTGTAGAGGAATAGAGTTTTGATATGTTGCCGTAATAATTAAATGTATGATTCTTCTATAGCAGTTCAAGCTATTTTATTTCTCGTAGCACTGCATGGCTAAGCTCAACTTATTACTAAACAAATAACAGGTAATTTTTTTACTAGCTGAAATTTAGCAAAGGAGGCAAAACTAAATCTGGTTAACACAGCGTGGTGTAGCATTATTGAAGGTGCGCTAATGAATCAGTTATCACATTATACAAGCATTAGATCTACATCAAAATAAACGCTAACATTTCAAGATTGCCTATATATTTTTACCAGTTTCCTTTTATTATTTTTTAAGACGTTCATGGAAGTTTAATTATTTTAAATTTCATGGGAGTGATGTTTTACTGCTTTTATTACTGTAGGAAGATTTACCTTTGTATACTCAATCTAAAATGTGTAAGTAACTTTAATGCGTAAGTAATGGCAACTACACTTTAACTTTTGAACTTGAAAATAAAGCGATGAACAACCCCACCATAAATAAATCTAATTATATAGTGAAATATACTATACTATAAACAGAAACTAGTAATTAATTACATACGTTACCAGCTGTAATTTCAATGCAAAAGCTCATTAGGGATAAAAAGTGATTTATTTTAATAACAAAAGCTACGGTATAGTGTGATAAGTAACCAAAACCCGGTTGCTACCCTCAGTCGGGATTTGCCGAGTAATTAGTCCCGGGACAATGGTTGTGGTTGTAAAGGGATTAGTTAGAATTAAAAGTACACATTGTGATACATAACCGACCCAGGCTTGTTGATCATCGGAATTTGCCCTAAGGATTTATATCTTACAGCAATATTTCTATTGTCAACACATTATGTTAGTGTTTGCAGGTTTTGAAAACATAAAACACTTTAAATATGTTAAACCAGCACTAAAAACAATAATGCTATAAATATATAGCATTATTGTTTTTAGTGCTGGTTCAATGTATAAAGGGAGAAAATCCTACAAAATAACGAACATATAAAAAGTTGTTATTACTACAAAAATTGATTGTAAATGATGATATACATTATTTTCATTAACTCTGAATTTTCTCATTGAACGATGGTTATCTCTAAGTGATGTTTTCTACAAAAAATCTGAATAAATTAGCTTTTTCCAATTCTGTTAAATAAATTTAAACGTTAAAATAGTGTAGAAAACTTATATCACAATGTATATTATTATTTGTATTCTATTTTGCATTTCCAGTTATATAGCTATGCGAGTAAGTAGTTAACTTATTATTAACTACATAATTAGTAAAAGTACTCAACTCTTCTTTCAAATTTAATCAATCAAGTTTCAAGTGACATCTGTAATGCTCTAATTATAACATTGAGTTCCAAATCGAAAGTTGTACGATTCCTATTGAGCATGAAATTAGTTCTTTAAAATGTACCATCTAGTTATTACAAACAATGCAGAACTCTTTTAGTTTAGATTTAAAAATGTTCTGCCTTGTCGGTTTGCGCCGTAATAAGAACAGAAACAAAGATGCTTAGCAAGTTTATAAGCTGCGGTAATTTAACAAGTTTAATTATAACTACTATTTTTACTATTACTGTTTTTGGTTAAGAGCGCCAAAAACCACTTCCTTGTTTAATTCTTAAGGAAATAAAACCTTTAACTTATTTCTAAATAATTTGCGTTATATGTATAAATGGAGAAATAAACAAGCAACATTTTGAAGGAATTCCCGTTTTTTCTATTCTTCGTTAGATAGTTTCTAGTTAAAGTAAAGTCTCGGGTGTCTATACGTTTTGATCCAAGAGTGAAGTACAATACAGAGTGGCGATTCTAATTTATGTAATTAACTCTAAAAACAAAGAATATAAAAAACGTAAAGCGTAGTTTTTTGTAATTGAATCTGAGTCAACATTTTACTCCATTTGTGATCATTCAACCAATAAATAAGATCCTTTGACAAAATCAACTGAGGCCTACATCTCAGAATCCCTTTAAACGCAAAAAGTCCTTGTGATAAGCCGCCCTTGAAAATGGAATCACAATCCTTATAAATATGAATCTCATACTTTGTATATTATATTTTATAAAAAATTGCTTACTGTTATTTTTCATTATTTAAGAATTCATTATTAGTAGATAATATTTTTTTAATGTATGACCAAATTCCCAGATCGTTCAAAACTATCATTAACACATTATACTAAAGTATTTATTTTAATAATTTTTACCATCATGATTCTTTCAGTGAAAACCCGTGACTCCAGGGAGAAAGTGGTACTGTGAGGCCTGCAAGAAGACCAAGGGACCGTCAAGCTCTAGCATTAAGTCAGGTGAGACTGGAGCCACAACCCTCACTAAGGAGTTTATGGTTAGCCTCATGGACGCCTTTAAAAAGGAGGTTTTTGATGAACTAAAGTCGCACTCAAACCAGTTTCAAGAATTTAAATCGGCTCTAGAATTTTTTTCTGAAAAAATTGATGACTCTAACAAGGCAATGGCTGAAATAAAAAATCAATACAGAGAAATTAGCCGAGAAAATCAGGAATATAAGGCTATAAACGCACAGCTAACACTGAAGGTGTCTTCCCTGGAAACCAAGGTCCGAGATCTGGAGCAGTACTCTCGTCGAGATAACATTGAGATTAGCGGACTGCCAAAGACAGCGGGCGAGGACGAGAGGAGCATCCTGCGGGGACGTGGGACGAGCCATCGGTCTGGAGGTGAACGAAAACACTGTAGTCGCTGTCCATCGAGTTCCTACCTACAGCAGGACAAGAGCACCCCCCATCGTGGCCAGGTTCACCACCAGAGACCAGAGAGACGCCTGGATACAATCCTTCAAAAAGAAAAAGACGGTTATGGCCTGTGATATTAACGACAGATTCTCTGCCACCAGGATCTACATCGGCGAACACCTCACCCCTGATAACAAACAACTTCTGCGTAAGCTTAAAGATGCCTGTAAGGAACTTAACATCAAGTACGTGTGATGTAGGGAGGGAAAGTTCTATGTAAGAAGAACCGAAGGTGCGACCAGTGAAAGGGTGAACAGTGTTGAAGATCTGCGGAAAATCAAATAACTTTCATACCGAAACAGGTCAGATACAGCAAGAAACCTTACTTTTTTATTTAATATTTCTCATACAAAATTGTTTAACCAAGCGGTACATTATTTACCTTAGTATCTTATTTAGGCCTTAATATTTTTATTCTGTTTAGTTTACTTTTACTATGTATAGCAAAGTATTTATTTTTAAGCATGGCGAAATATTATGCTTGTGAATTATAGTTTGTGCACGTTTTATATTTTGGTAGTACTTAACAAGAAGTCACTGTCGTTTCCAAGAATTAAGTTTTATTCTTTCAGAGCTATTTTATAACTATACAGAAACTGTATTTTATTTTGCTGTATTCATTAAAAAACTAGTAGTGACAAAATATTAACTACTTTTGAATCGTTATCACTCACACCAATGAGTTTTTATTCTGTAAATTGGTTTATACACATTTACTTTTTCTGGCAATCAAGCTATTCCTGTCACATTTGTAGTTTGATACCTTAATCATGGAAGCTGAAACATCTAACTTATTTTTTGACAGTTTAGATCATTGTACTTTTTACAGTAAACAAAATGACATAGGTTTTAGTGCATGTAAATATTCGTAGTAAATAGCATTCGTAGCATGTAAATAAGCATACCCGAGTGACACAATTTTCGAAAACTTGATTGGATCATATTTCTTTAAGATATCGTAATTTTGAGAACTTCGAAATTGCTATCTTTGATATTGGGTTAACGGACCGCTGTGCAATCGGATTGTCTTTTTTGGCTGATAAAAACCGCAACGTAAATACAAGAGATATTAAAAATATTTTAAGTTCAAAAAGGTTACCAATTTCGAAAAACTAGTAGACGACCTTCTTAGTGTTAAGTGGGATAGTTTGCTACAAAATAACAATATCGATGTTAGTTTTCAAAATTTTCTCAGCAAAATTACTGATTGCATAAATTTAAGTACGCAAGTTACAACTATTAGTAATAAACTGGCTAAGGCTAGAGCGATTAGTCCCTGGATGAATGAGGCGCTACTTAATCGTTTAGAAAGAAGAAACTTGCTTTACAATCAGTTAAAACGCTCCCCTTACAATCAAAATCTCAGGAGCTACTTCACACGTTTTAAAAATAAACTTACAATTGACCTCGACGAGAGAAAAAACCGGTACTATGCTGAGCTGTTTCACAAATGCGGTGGCCGTCCAGCGGAACAGTGGTGCTTGATAAACAGTTTATTAGGAAACAAAAAGCAACCAATTGGTAAAATTACTCTTCAAAATGGCCGCACTATTGAAAGTGAGGATGTTATAGCAAATGAATTTAACAACTATTTTTCGAGCACCAAATTTATTTATCAGAATCTAGGCCAAAGTAACGAAACGTTTACTAATTTACAAAGACAAAATCAATCAATGTTTCTTTTTCCTGTAGACAAAGATGAAAAGGAAAGTACAATTCGAAGTATTCAGAACAAAAAGTCTTCCGGCTTTGATAGCATTAATGTAATTCTTTTAAAGAAAATAAATCATGTCATTTCTGACCCCTTAGCCAAACTAATCAATATAAGCTTTGCTACCGGAGTGTTCCCTACGGTTTTTAAAGAAATCAATAGTTGTGCCAATTTTCGAGGGCGGAAATCCAGAATTGTTAGAGCAGTATAGGCCAATCACACTGCTCTCAATTTTCTCGAAACTGCTGGAAAAACTTATGAGAACAAGATTTTTAAGTTTTCTTTATTCAAAAAAATTTTTTTCTAACAATCAATTCGGTTTTAAAAAAGGTAAAAGCACAGAGGACGCGATTGAAAAACTTATGCATAATTATGGTTTATACAAATTTAAATTCTGGCAAAAAAGTAACAGGCTTATTTATTGATTTCAGAAAAGCGTTTGACTTAGTCCGTCATGATTATCTTTTAACAAAACTAGAAGTAACCGGCATTAGAGGCCCTACACTAAATTGGTTTCTAACTTTTCTTCAAAATAGAGAACAACAAGTTCGGATACGCAACGTTTTGAGTGACATAAATTTAGTAAATATCGGCGTTCCTTAAGGCTCAGTTCTATCGGCAGATCTCTTTTCCTTCTTTATTAATGATCTCTTATTAGAAAAGTTTCGTGGAGAAATCATAGCATTTGCCGATGATACTGCATTCTTGTATTCGTCTGAAAACTGGGCTACAATTAAAGAGTCGATAATTCATGACTTAGCTTTACTGAACAATTGGTGTAACAGGAATGCAATGGTAATAAATGCATCAAAAACAAAAATTTTAAACTTTGATTTGACTGGTTTTGAATTTGACTATGAGTTTAAGTACCACAACAATTGTTTAGGTGTACAAAATTGTACCTGCGAAGTTATTCAACAAACACCCGAAATTAAATACCTTGGAATTTTAATTGACAACAAAATAATGTGGAAAAGTCATATAAATAAATTACACGCCGAAATCAGGAAATCAATTCGAACATTCTATTTCTTAAGAAATATCTGTGACATAACTTGCTTAAGATCACTGTATTACGCGTTGATAAACTCCCGCCTTCAATATGGGCTGCAGTTTTGGGGTGGCGCTTATGATAACTTAATTAATAAACTTTTTGTGACCCAAAAACACTTTGTTAGAATTATGCTTTTTAAAAAACAGCGTGAACACACTGACTATCTTTTCAAACATCTGCAAATTTTACCTATAAAAAACCTTTTTGTGTTTAAAGTTCTTCAAGCATTTTTCAAAAAGAGCGGCAACAGTGGAACTGAAAATTTGTTTTATTCAACTCGAAGCACATTCCGCCGTTTTTTTTTGTTAGACCAAAGGTAAACAGATCATTCTTTGTAAAAACATTTGTATACTTAGGTCCAAAATGCTTCAATCTTTTACCTGATAATATAAAACAAATTACTAGTTTTAAATTGTTTTCCAAAAAGGTTAAAATTTGGCTCAATAATATTGACGATTTAGGCATTTTACTGTATATTGTCTCCTAACTTTGACTGTCTAGCTTACGATCTAATTTAGTATTAATCTATATTGTTATAAATTTTGTATATCTTTAATGTGATGCTCTTCAATTATTTTCTCTTTAACGGTGATGTAACTGTAAAATAGGTGCAATTATAAAATATGGTTTTTTTTTCGTTCTCTTACATACTTATTTTTATTATTATTAGTTGGTATGCGCTACAGAAGCCGAAAAAATAAAATGTTAATTTATTACGGAAGACTACTAATTTAAGTTGTAATTATGTTATAATTAAATTACCAAAATAACCACCGAATACTGGAAAATGGTGGTTATTTGCCTTTTCCAAGTTGTCATCTTATTATGTAACATAAATGAAAAAGATGGAAATAAATATATTCTATTCTATTATATTCTATTTTCTTCAATATTTTTATAAAGCATAGATTCGATTTAATTCCTACACGAATAGCCCAAAAATACATTTTAATCTTAAAGTTTCATTGGCCTTTCAATTATAAACACCATTCAAAACTTAACAGAAACTTCATTTTATAATTTGGAACAATTTCTAGAGATTCAATACTATATAAGAAAAATATTGTTTGTCGATTTTTAACTCAATTTATGTAATTCTATATTGATCTCTTTAAGGTTTTATAAATGGTTGGATTGAGTTGAATATACTATAAGTTCTGAGATATTTATATTTAAAAGTTTATAAATAAATATTTGCCTTCGTCTTCAAAATCTATTCTGGTTTTTATTCACATATACTGCGACTGCAAAAACTGTTTGATTTTCGAAATTGGAACGATCCCTCAGTAATCCCTTAGGCAAGCTGTTAATTTCTATTTCTGTATAACAAATTGCATATAGGCACAAGTATTTAAGCTGTAAATAATTAAAATACACTTTTTAAACAACATTATATTTAATATACTATTTATAATAATCTCCAGTTCTAACCGCAATTGGCGGGTGAGTTAAAAATAGTTAAAAATTTAGTTCCATTAGTTATGTACAGGTCTATGTATTGTTATTCTTTCCTAATTCTCAACTATTATAGTAGTTCCACTGTAACAAAGAAAATGATATAAAGAAAAACTTTGCTAGAATATCTGTTGTAAGATTACTTTGAAATAGTGTTTGTTGAAAAAGGTAATCTGGATATAGATAACTTAAACTTATGCTATATTATGTCAAAACACATAATATTACGTCAAAACAATATTTACACATTTGGAACCCATAAAACGTACAATATTCATAATAAACTTATGAATAAAATATTAGTTAACAATTAAACTACTGTAAACATAAATCATAATAAATAAACATTAATGAATATTATATGTGTATGTGTGTGTGTTTGTTCTTTGTTTGTTATGTAGAATTCTTCAATAATTTTAAAATTCAAACAATCCAAAACTCTGATTTAATATTCGTGATTACTTTCAATGAGACCTTTGTCAAGACCAGTATATTAATTGAGTAAAAGTAACTTAAAGAAAAGTAAATAAATTTGTAACTTAAATAAATACGTATGTAATTAATAAATAAAATGATAAATTGTTAATAATATATTATAGTAATTTTATGTGTACATTTTAAATATTTATTATGATCAAAAATATTATTCATCAATTTTAGAAAGGTCAACAATGTGGGTCAGATGATTCGTTCCTTGAAAGCGGACGACTCAAAGAACTCTATTTGTTAGATTGTTTGAGTTTAAGTTAAACATTAACATATAAATATAAAAAATATAAGGTCTTCGAAATATATTGTAAGAGATTAATACATTTTGTATTAGAAATTTTGTAAAAATACGTTACAGTACAGCAAAAAATTTAACAAATTAAAAAAAATTAGTCCTTCATGTACACGGCAGACTACACGACATGAACAGTGCGAGAAAGTTTACGTAACCCCCATTAAAAGTGCGGCACACTAGACACAGCAGATGGAATGATTTCCGAAACATGTATTTTTTGACTAAACATCACGTTATTGTTTTTGGATTTGACGATTTAAGAATACGAAATTAATTGTCGAAAAGGGCAATAATAATAATAAATTCAAACAACAATGGTTCTTTCAATACTTACTGTACAATTAAGTTTAATTGTCTCAAAATGAGTAAGGAAAACTGTTAATAATTTTACCACATTTACGTACGAAAATTAGAACTATTTTAGAGAAAACACATTTACTACAATTTGCATTTTTTACATATATTTCGTACGACACATCTAAAAATTCAACTTTCTGTATATCAATGTCAGGCTCATATTCAGACTGTGAGATAAGGTAATTCACAAGGTTCGTAATTCCTCAAAGCAATAAATCTTACACAGAAAATTTATACACTACTCAACAATGAAAGTCTCTTTTGTTTCATATAAATCATATTTTATTACTATAAATGGTCACTGAGTCTGCTGTAAGTAGACCAGTAACAATATTAGACGTACACAGACGATAAATAAAAGGACACAGAATGAAGCCATATTTAGTTTCTTTTCCACTTTGTGGCTGAATTGTGTGGGTGTATGTGTGGCATGATAATTATCTGGTTGTTATGTTGGCAACATTACCGATCTACCATGCAAGGGTATAAGAGCTGACATTTCTCGGCCCAAATATATTTGGCATATTGTAATTTTCAGTATTTCCGCGTTGTGAGTAAATTCATAAGGTTATTTATATCTATAACTTTCAACATATGCATACAATTTGAAAAACTAGATATAGAAACTACTGTAGGCGCTTGATTTACTTCGTAAGGTTTAAGTTTTACTATGATTGAAATATATTTTTATTTCTTATAGGAGGTTTTAATCTCGTACTTTTGAGTAAAACAATAACACACTACTTAATCCAAGAATGAAATGAAATGAAAAAGTTTTTATATGGGTGAGATACTTGTGAGGTAACCTTGTACCACCCTAGTATGTTAGGAGTAGGACAGCTACAAAGATATAACGTACATCTACTCTCCCGAACGTTGGATTAGTATATTGTGAGGTGTTTCGGTGAAATCGCTTTTTATATCGTCTGCCCTGATAGTTGCAGTCGTGCTGGGTTCTATTCCAGGGTTGTGATATCGCCTTATAATTTTATCTTACCCGCGCCCTCACTGTGCGCTGGTAGAGATCGATGTGATACACAAGGTTTAACGTAAGTGAACAGAAAATCTCAGACTCGTTCAGAGCGAATTCAGTTATTCGCACTCTTCAATAGAACGATATCATCACAGTTTTCTGTTCTATGTCTCGCGATTTTACGTAAATAAATGTCGATTAGAACTGTCAATGCCCCGTTCTAAAATGTGACGTTTAGAAATAACTCCTATTGTGACGACGACTATTTGGCAATTTTTTGTGCGCGAGAAAACAGATTTTTAATATCGGTGGTCCGCGAGATCTTTGTTCCACAGCCGTTGACTCGAACCGGTCTCTGTATCGTCTGCTCGTTTCTTCTTTCTTCAGTGTGTTGTTGTGCTGTCTTAAGCTGAGGTTATGATTTGGCTTTACAAATATCAAAATAAATATTAAATATATCAAACCAAACAAATTCGTTCTTTATACTAATAACATAAAATTATCATATAAAGTTAACCTGAAAGAAACATGTCACTAACTACGATAAACTATTAGCTGCTCCTAATCTGTACTACGCAACAAATTGTTAATTTTAGGAATAGGATGCCAAGCTTATGCGGCCTATAGGATGCAAAATATACGTTTGCAAACTAGGAAAGGTAGTGAAGGGTCGTAGAACCTATAGTGAATAGATACACTACTATCACTAAACCGCGATAACCTGTAAACGGCTGCTAACCTATCCTACGCACCGAATTATTAATCTTAGGAAGAGGATAACAAGCTTATACGACTTATAGGATGCAAAATATACGTTTGCAGACTAGGAAAGGTAGTGAAGGGTAGTAGAACCTATATTTAATAGATACGCTACTATCACTAACCGCGATAACCTATAAACGGCTGCTAACCTATCCTACGCACCGAATTATTAATCTTAGGAATAGGATAACAAGCTTATACGGCTTATAGGATGCAAAATATACGTTTGCAAACTAGGAAAGGCAGTGAAGGGTAGTAGAACCTATATTTAATAGATACACTACTATCACTAACTGCGATAACCTATAAACGGCTGCTAACCTATCCTACGCACCGAATTATTAATCTTAGGAATAGGATAACAAGCTTATACGGCTTATAGGATGCAAAATATACGTTTGCAAACTAGGAAAGGCAGTGAAGGGTAGTAGAACCTATATTTAATAGATACACTACTATCACTAACTGCGATAACCTATAAACGGCTGCTAACCTATCCTACGCACCGGAATTATTAATCTTAGGAATAGGATAACAAGCTTATACGGCTTATAGGATGCAAAATATACGTTTGCAGACTAGGAAAGGTAGTGAAGGGTAGTAGAACCTATATATTTAATAGATACGCTACTATCACTAACCGCGATAACCTATAAACGGCTGCTAACCTATCCTACGCACCAAATTATTAATCTTAGGAAGAGGATACCAAGCTTATACGGCTTATAGGATGCAAAATATACGTTTGCAGACTAGGAAAGGTAGTGAAGGGTAGTAGAACCTATATTTAATAGATACACTACTATCACTAAACGCGATAACCTATAAACGGCTGCTAACCTATCCTACGCACCGAATTATTAATCTTAGGAATAGGATAACAAACTTATACGGCTTATAGGATGCAAAAATATACGTTTGCAAACTAGGAAAGGTAGTGAAGGGTAGTAGAACCTATATTTAATAGATACGCTACTATCACTAACCGCGATAACCTATAAACGGCTGCTAAACCTATCCTACGCACCGAATTTTTAATCTTAGGAATAGGATAACAAGCTTATACGGCTTATAGGATGCAAAATATACGTTTGCAAACTAGGAAAGGCCAGTGAAGGGTAGTAGAACCTATATTTAATAGATACACTACTATCACTAACTGCGATAACCTATAAACGGCTGCTAACCTATCCTACGCAAAGAATTATTAATCTTAGGAATAGGATAACAAGCTTATACGACTTATAGGATGCAAAATATACGTTTGCAAACTAGGAAAGGCAGTGAAGGGTAGTAGAACCTATATTTAATAGATACACTACTATCACTAACTGCGATAACCTATAAACGGCTGCTAACCTATCCTACGCACCGAATTATTAATCTTAGGAATAGGATAACAAGCTTATACGGCTTATAGGATGCAAAATATACGTTTGCAGACTAGGAAAGGTAGTGAAGGGTAGTAGAACCTATATTTAATAGATACGCTACTATCACTAACCGCGATAACCTATAAACGGCTGCTAACCTATCCTACGCACCGAATTATTAATCTTAGGAAGAGGATACCAAGCTTATACGGCTTATAGGATGCAAAATATACGTTTGCAGACTAGGAAAGGTAGTGAAGGGTAGTAGAACCTATATTTAATTAGATACACTACTATCACTAAACGCGATAACCTATAAACGGCTGCTAAACCTATCCTACGCACCGAATTATTAATCTTAGGAATAGGATAACAAACTTATACGGCTTATAGGATGCAAAATATACGTTTGCAAACTAGGAAAGGTAGTGAAGGGTAGTAGAAACCTATATTTAATAGATACGCTACTATCACTAACGCGATAACCTATAAACGGCTGCTAACCTATCCTACGCACCGAATTTTTAATCTTAGGAATAGGATAACAAGCTTATACGGCTTATAGGATGCAAAATATACGTTTGCAAACTAGGAAAGGTAGTGAAGGGTAGTAGAACCTATATTTAATAGATACACTACTATCACTAACTGCGATAAACCTATAAACCGCTGCTAACCTATCCTACGCACCGAATTATTAAATTTACTTAACGATTACAAATCGTGGTGACTCACCAAATATACGATATATGGCGAATGCGTATTCTCCGTACCAGGCTCCTCTCCTCGACTCGACTTGACACCACGACGTCCGCAAGCAAACTCCTCTCCTCGAATCGACTTCACACAACGAAGTCAGCAGGCACACTCTCTCCTCGAATCAACTTCACACCACGACGTCCGCAGGCCAAACTCTCTGTCCCTTGTCGGGTCGGCTGTATAAGTAGACCGCCAGCCGGTCATGCGCAGAAACGCGTTTTCGTCAGTCTGTCGGCATACGCTGCAGCGGCTACATCGGAGCTCCGGCTACTGCACTGCCCCGAGTAGAGAGGTTACCTAACCTCAAATTAACTCCTTCTAATGGAAGGACTACGACGACGACGACTATCGACGAAAATAAATCGACACATCTACTCGTCAAAATAAACGTTTTCTCATTTAAGAACAAAAAAAAACGGGGGTATAAATTTTGTACCCTTACACCCTCCACTTACTTCCTGGAGAAAATAAAAACTGAAAAAAAAGACTCTGAAGTCGGATTACGAAACAAATTAAAACTTGCACTTCTCATAAGTTGAACGTAAAATAATAAAGGCAAACTAAAAATAGTACACTTCGTTCTCCCATTAACGAATTCCTCTACGCCCTGTAGGAGAATAATAAGAGAATTCTTCCAAAACGGTCGCATTCTTTCCCATTTTCTTTTTCTTCGGGAAGACGGAGAGACCCAATTTCCGTACATTGACTCTCTTCCGTGACGTATCCGGTATTTGGATTTTCTTGGTACGGCTTCTTATTTGACATATTTCTTTAAGTCTTTGACGTGAGCTCGTAGCACATTCCTTTTTCGACCACAGAGGCTATAGATGTTTGATCCGAACTTTTCTACAATTTTATAAGGCCCGTCGTATTTCGCCGCTAGCTTCGAGGCGAAAGAGTCAATCGCCGACGAGAGATGGTGTTGTTTCAGCCACACCAACTCCCCAACTCGGAAGTTTTCCTCTCTCCGCCTTAGGTTGTAATATTTTGCCTGAGATCGACTCGATCTTTCTAAATTCGAATGGCATTGCTTGTACAGTTTCGCGAAAGCTTCTAATCTTTTCCGGTTCGTATCTGTCACATGAGACTCGGAGTCATCTTGCCCATTCTGTACCTCTAGAGGGCCATGGATTGCATTCGGTAACCGCAATTCCCGTCCAAAATTTAATAAAGCTGGAGTAAATCCCGTAGAATCATGTACGGCGGTGTTCATGGCGTACCTGAATTCGTTCAAGTGTATGTCCCAAAGCCGTTGATCTTCTTTGACGTACTGTGCGATCATCGTCTTTAGGACTCGATTCGCCCGCTCCACCGGATTCTCTTGAGGCGTGTAGGGTGCTGTCAGTTGATGTTCGATTCCCCAACTCTCCAGTAAATTACGCCATAGCTTGGCCGTAAACTGCGATCCATTATCGGTGATGGTGACCTCTGGTGCGCCGAAGCGAAAAAGCACCAAATTTTGAAATGCGTTCACCACATTCGTCGCGGTCACTGATTTTAACGAACACAGTTCTACCCATTTCGTGAAGATATCCTGTACGACTAGGATAAACCTCGCACCTCTTCGTGAACGTGGCAAGGGTCCTATTATATCGGCTGTGACCTTATACCATGGACCAGTTGGTCTCCGAAAGTACATCTTTCCTGCTGGTTTCCGTTGTTCAACCTTGTGCGCCTGACAAGACTGACATCTTCTAACATAATTCTTCACATCTGTGAGCAATCCTGGCCAATAATACCTCTCTTGGACTCGCTTTGCTGTCTTTCTTATTCCAAGATGGCCGGCCGTTTCGCGATCGTGATTTTCATTCAACACAGCTTCTCGCTTGTCTTTTGGCACACACAGTTTCCAATTTAGAGAGTCGTCGAACCTATTCGCCCTTCCTCGGGGCTTATACTTCATAAGGTTTCCTCCGGCAATCCTTAAATTTCGGCACGTGTCGGGCTTGGAGGTAACTCTAGCGAACATCTTGTGGTACCAATCTCGCTTTAAATCCGATTCCTTTTCCAAAACTCCTGCGCTAGAGCATAACTGAGCGCTGTTTGCACCTTCTACGGGGTAGCGAGACAGAGCATCTGCCACTCTGTTTAGTGTACCCTTCCGGTAATGAATCTCAAAATCGTTCTGCTGAAGTTCTAGCACCCACCGAGCTAGTCGTCCCGTCGGCTGCTGAATATTCATCAGCCATTTGAGAGCCTGATGATCGGTAACGGCGATAAACTTGTACCCCTCCAGATATGGCCTAAATTTCTTTACCGCCCATACTAACGCCAAACATTCCTTTTCGGTAACGGTGAACTTTTTCTCACCGTCGGTCAACAATCGGCTAGCAAATGCTATAACGCGTTCTCTCTTATCGATTTTCTGAGTCAATGCTGCACCCAGTCCATCATTCGAAGCATCTACTTCTAGCCAAAACGTTTGTTGAAAATCGGGACACGCTAGTATTGGTGTATCGGAAAGCTTATATTTAAGCTCGAGAAACGCACTCTGTTGTTCGTCCGTCCAATCCCACTTTTCACTTTTCTTTAAAAGTTTGGTTAGAGGTCTAGTTGATTTGGCGAAATTCTCCACAAATCTTCTATACCAAGAAGCGAGTCCTAGGAAGCTTCTCAAAGAGCGAACTGAAGTAGGAGTGGGGAACTCTCGGATGGCTCGTACCTTTTCTGGGTCTGTACGAATTCCGTCTTTATTTACAACGTGGCCTAAATATTTTAATTCTCGTTTGCAGAATTGACATTTCTCTGCATTTGGTTTCAGACCAGCGCCTCGTAGCCTATTGAAGACATCCTTGAGAAGCGTTAAGTGTTCTTCAAACGTCTTACTGACAATAATTAGGTCATCTAAATAAGCAAATGCTTTTGGCTCTAGCTCGGGACCTATAATTTGGTCTAGTAATCGTTGGAACGTTGCTCCAGCAGAATGCAATCCAAACGGCAATACCCGAAAATGGTACAGGCCCTTGCCAGGTACGGTGAAAGCAGTGAGAGGTTTGCTTTCTTGCGAAAGGGGTACCTGCCAATATCCTTGTTTCAAATCGATGGTAGAGATGAAGGAGGTTTCTCTCAATTTCTCCAAAATCGAATTTATTTGGGGCAACGGGTACGCGTCTTTCTCGCTGACGCCATTTAATTTTCTAAAATCTATGCAGAAACGATATTTCCCACTGGGTTTCTTCACGAGCACTATCGGAGAACTCCACGGGCTCGACGATGGTTCTATAACTCCATCTTGTAACATCTTATCAACTTCCTCGTTAATGATCTGTTGCATCGCCGGATTTCTAGGATAGTATCGTTGTTTTTATCGGTTCGTTCTTGCTGAGTTTGATTCGATGCTCCACCAAAGTTGTTTTTCCCGAGCAGGACTCGAATTTAGGAAGCTCTTCCTGTAAAAATTCGTTCAATATGTGTCTCTCTTCGTCATCTAGTGAACTAACCTCCTCTGGTACTCTGTCGCTATTCATACAGCTGACGTCGGTCACACGACTGTCATATAGATCTCCGCCGCAGTTAACTGATACCAAATTTAATGGTCGGATCAGGTCCATGCCCAGGATGATCGGGGCAGTCAGCGACGGCAAATACGCAGTTGCTACGTCCAGCTCGTGATCGGTGATTCTGCATTTAAAGCGATATATGCTCGAGACGGACACTTGAGTATTGTCGGCTAGTGAGATTTTGAATTGTTTCCTCGCAGGTAGAACGCCTACTTTCCCCAGGAAATCGGCTACCTCTTCATTAATGAGTGACGCCACTGCACCGGTATCAATCAACGCTTTGAAGTTTCTTCCGTAAATCTCCACGTTCGTGTACGGTCTTGGGTCATCAATATCGATTCGATTGTTCATGCCACAAAAATTTTTAATTTTGTCGAGCCATTCATTCCATTCTTTTGGGGTAGTCAGTTTTGACTTCGGTTTGGACTCCGGTGACCCCCAACTCCCGAAGTCCTCGCTTCGTTTCCCGATTGCCTACAATCACATGATGTCGTTTTAACACCTGGCTTCTTACAGTTGAAACATTTCAAATTCCTTGGTTTTCTACAATTTCTATAGAGATGGCCTGGTATTTCGCAGTTCCAACATACTATTCCTCGTATACTATTAGGCTTTGACGGGTTATTTTGGTCGTCACAAGTGTGCATGTGTGTAGTGGCTCTCTGATCGGTGGACGGTTCATTGAAAGATACTTTCCGGTGCCCGCTGTCGGATGGCCTGGTTTGCGCAGTTTCAAGTTTATCCTGAGTTTCCGTTCTGGGATGTGCAGTCCTAGACACGGCATATGCTTGAAAACTTTCTTTCAGTTGCTGAGATCTCCCTTTGCTTTGAAATGCTGTTTCCGGAACTAGCGCTTGAGCAGGACTCGGTGGAGGGCGATAATTAAGTTTTTCTCGTAGACAAGTTTCATACTCATCAGCAACCTTCATTAGTCCGGCTAAGTTCACGAAATCTCTCCTTCGAACATACATTTTATACGTCGGGTGCGTATTATTGTAGATTCTCTCTAACTTCTCAGTCTCCGAAAATCCTCCTCTTCTTCTGATGAGAGTAGACAGAGCAACAACGTATTGTTTAAACAGTTCTCCATCACCTTGGGTTCGTTTTCGAATTTCATCATCCAGATGAACGATATACCCCGGTGGCAGGTACTGTATCTGAAAGTCTCGAAGAAAATCTACAAAGTTTGCCCAAATATCTCGATTATTTCTGTACCACAAAAGTGCACTCTCTTTTAGCAGTTCAGGTAGAGCTTTTAGCATTCGATCTTGTTGGACTTCATAAGCATCCATCAATTCGTGTAGTCGTTCTAAGAACGATATGGCGTCAGTATCTCTCCTGCCATCAAAACGAAGATTCCATTTGCGCACCATATTGCACAATGTAGCGGTGTCTGAAATGCTGTGTGGGTTACTCTCGAAACCAGACGCCATGTTTCCTGACTGCGTATTAGTGAACTCGTAATACTGTTGTGGTAGCGAGTTTGATGGATGTACGTTCCGGGATGCCATCAATTCATACTCTGAATTCTGGCTCAACTCTCTCGGGGTTGTTTGTTCGAAAGTAGTTGCTCTAGTCGCTACGAGTTGGGACTGTGGTCTTACAGCTCCTGACATTATTCGCTTAACTTCTTCGAACGTAGCGGTAGGCGGGAGACCAAGCATCTCTCTAATAACTTCCATCTCTGTTCCTGTCTTCGATTGCACATTTTCGTTATTTGGGAGAGTTTCGCCGCTCGTTGCTCGACTCACACTTCCATATTCCGTAGGAGCAAATCCGAGGGAAGGGCTCTTCGCAATCCCACTTCGTGCTAATCGCACTAATTCTGCTCGCAACTGTTGGCTATTTCCGTCATTCGGTACTCCATATTTATTAAGTTCAGCTTGTAGCTGCGGTTTGGTGAGCTTATAAACCCAGCTAACCCTTGCATCCAAGTCGGTTGATATATTGCCGTCATCGGCGCTTGGAGTTACCAAAGTCTGAGGATTTATCGGATGTCCTGTTTGAACGGTCTTTGGTATTACTCCAGTAGAAGTAGACGTCGTAGGCGGAGGCTTCGTTGTTTTTGAATCTGTTTTCTTTGTATCGTTTGTAGTACCGCTTTCTCCTCCATTAATATACATCCAAAATACGTTCCATCCAAGAAGGTTTAGAATGGTTCTCAGAAACCTTAAAATGTATAGATCCATTATTCGCAGTAAGTTTGTGTATTTTAAGTTGTCTCTGTCGTATCACTTAGTATTTTGTCTTTAGATTTCTATTCTTTTCAGTCCAATTGTTCGGGCGCCATTTTATGTGAGGTGTTTCGGTGAAATCGCTTTTTATATCGTCTGCCCTGATAGTTGCAGTCGTGCTGGGTTCTATTCCAGGGTTGTGATATCGCCTTATAATTTTATCTTACCCGCGCCCTCACTGTGCGCTGGTAGAGATCGATGTGATACACAAGGTTTAACGTAAGTGAACAGAAAATCTCAGACTCGTTCAGAGCGAATTCAGTTATTCGCACTCTTCAATAGAACGATATCATCACAGTTTTCTGTTCTATGTCTCGCGATTTTACGTAAATAAATGTCGATTAGAACTGTCAATGCCCCGTTCTAAAATGTGACGTTTAGAAATAACTCCTATTGTGACGACGACTATTTGGCAATTTTTTGTGCGCGAGAAAACAGATTTTTAATATCGGTGGTCCGCGAGATCTTTGTTCCACAGCCGTTGACTCGAACCGGTCTCTGTATCGTCTGCTCGTTTCTTCTTTCTTCAGTGTGTTGTTGTGCTGTCTTAAGCTGAGGTTATGATTTGGCTTTACAAATATCAAAATAAATATTAAATATATCAAACCAAACAAATTCGTTCTTTATACTAATAACATAAAATTATCATATAAAGTTAACCTGAAAGAAACATGTCACTAACTACGATAAACTATTAGCTGCTCCTAATCTGTACTACGCAACAAATTGTTAATTTTAGGAATAGGATGCCAAGCTTATGCGGCCTATAGGATGCAAAATATACGTTTGCAAACTAGGAAAGGTAGTGAAGGGTCGTAGAACCTATAGTGAATAGATACACTACTATCACTAACCGCGATAACCTGTAAACGGCTGCTAACCTATCCTACGCACCGAATTATTAATCTTAGGAAGAGGATAACAAGCTTATACGACTTATAGGATGCAAAATATACGTTTGCAGACTAGGAAAGGTAGTGAAGGGTAGTAGAACCTATATTTAATAGATACGCTACTATCACTAACCGCGATAACCTATAAACGGCTGCTAACCTATCCTACGCACCGAATTATTAATCTTAGGAATAGGATAACAAGCTTATACGGCTTATAGGATGCAAAATATACGTTTGCAAACTAGGAAAGGCAGTGAAGGGTAGTAGAACCTATATTTAATAGATACACTACTATCACTAACTGCGATAACCTATAAACGGCTGCTAACCTATCCTACGCACCGAATTATTAATCTTAGGAATAGGATAACAAGCTTATACGGCTTATAGGATGCAAAATATACGTTTGCAAACTAGGAAAGGCAGTGAAGGGTAGTAGAACCTATATTTAATAGATACACTACTATCACTAACTGCGATAACCTATAAACGGCTGCTAACCTATCCTACGCACCGAATTATTAATCTTAGGAATAGGATAACAAGCTTATACGGCTTATAGGATGCAAAATATACGTTTGCAGACTAGGAAAGGTAGTGAAGGGTAGTAGAACCTATATTTAATAGATACGCTACTATCACTAACCGCGATAACCTATAAACGGCTGCTAACCTATCCTACGCACCGAATTATTAATCTTAGGAAGAGGATACCAAGCTTATACGGCTTATAGGATGCAAAATATACGTTTGCAGACTAGGAAAGGTAGTGAAGGGTAGTAGAACCTATATTTAATAGATACACTACTATCACTAAACGCGATAACCTATAAACGGCTGCTAACCTATCCTACGCACCGAATTATTAATCTTAGGAATAGGATAACAAACTTATACGGCTTATAGGATGCAAAATATACGTTTGCAAACTAGGAAAGGTAGTGAAGGGTAGTAGAACCTATATTTAATAGATACGCTACTATCACTAACCGCGATAAACCTATAAACGGCTGCTAACCTATCCTACGCACCGAATTTTTAATCTTAGGAATAGGATAACAAGCTTATACGGCTTATAGGATGCAAAATATACGTTTGCAAACTAGGAAAGGTAGTGAAGGGTAGTAGAACCTATATTTAATAGATACACTACTATCACTAACTGCGATAACCTATAAACCGCTGCTAACCTATCCTACGCACCGAATTATTAAATTTACTTAACGATTACAAATCGTGGTGACTCACCAAATATACGATATATGGCGAATGCGTATTCTCCGTACCAGGCTCCTCTCCTCGACTCGACTTGACACCACGACGTCCGCAAGCAAACTCCTCTCCTCGAATCGACTTCACACAACGAAGTCAGCAGGCACACTCTCTCCTCGAATCAACTTCACACCACGACGTCCGCAGGCCAAAACTCTCTGTCCCTTGTCGGGTCGGCTGTATAAGTAGACCGCCAGCCGGTCATGCGCAGAAACGCGTTTTCGTCAGTCTGTCGGCATACGCTGCAGCGGCTACATCGGAGCTCCGGCTACTGCACTGCCCCGAGTAGAGAGGTTACCTAACCTCAAATTAACTCCTTCTAATGGAAGGACTACGACGACGACGACTATCGACGAAAATAAATCGACACATCTACTCGTCAAAATAAACGTTTTCTCATTTAAGAACAAAAAAAAACGGGGTATAAATTTGTACCCTTACAATATAACGGTGGGATAAACAACCTATGGTATGGTTAGGCCTTTAAAACTTTCCTATTCACGTTAATTATCTTATTCCCTTATTTGCTTAACCTACTATAGTTGTAACTGTCTTGTGTTGAAGTGGGTTTTTTTATGGTTGTGGCATTATTGATTTATAAATTACATAGCGCATTATAAACATAAATATTTTAGTTTTATTATGTTCACCCAAAACTTTTAGTTAATCAAAGTTTAAAATAAAGGGATAACAATGAGGACTGTTGGAATATGTGAATCTCAATATTCAAGTGGTAGTTTAGCCGAGCGTAATGAGTAGTTTTATAATGCATTGTTACTAATGAGGATGAGCTGCAGATTCTGCAGAATCCCTCTGTAAGGTACTCTTCTTGTTGGCAGTATATTTCAAATAAGAATAGGGTTCACTTTTAATTAGATAATAATAGTAACTAAATTGTTTAATTTGTGAACAAGCACTGCAGTAAATGACAAATTTTAATTTTTGTTGGAGTGTTTGATCAATTGAGCATTTAGTTTCCAATAAGAATATGCTGGTAAAATGTAGTAACTAAATTGTTAAAACGTATTGTAAAGACTAAAAAGGTGACTGAATATGTATTTAATTAAAGAGTTAGAGGGATTAATTTGTATTGTAAACTGTATTGCCATTTTAAGCTTTGTACAGCAATGATACAAAAATTACAATACTGGATGCCTAGGTCTAGTTAAAACAAGAAATAAGTCTCAAACCTAAACAATATCATTAGTTTTTATAGTAAATATAAACGCCTGCATATATTATAATATAATAAGGATATAAATATAGAATACATTGATATATTGAGTTGATAAGTTGAAAGTTTATATTATATGTATTTTAACTCCTTTATAGTCTGCGAAACTATTTCCAGTTCCTTTTTAAATATTCTACACTCCATCTAGAAAACATTTCAACTTTACAAGAAAAGTAATGAAGCATACGAAACATTTTAGAATTCTACCGCTAGCTTCTATCTACTCCTCTTAACCTAATCTTATTATAAAATTTAGTTTAAATATTGTAGTCGCAAATAAAATGTTAAAATTTACATGAAATCCAAAATTCAGTACGTATTGGTATTAATTATTAAAAAAAGGATCTTTGTAAGATGTCCAAAGGAAGATAAATTCGGAGTAGCTTTGAGACAGTATTACAAGGAAAATATTTAAATAATTAGGAAATACGGTTTTATTAAGGTTTTTATGAGTATATCCAAAGTTCTAATGAAATCTCGTGCCCAACTCGTACTTAAAACTATTAATTAGAAAATGTTGTTACTGGTTAAACCGTACCAGAGACCTAAATCGAGATTATGTATTAATGCAGGTTAATGACCACAAGGGTTCAGTTGTACGAATAAATTTTAAATTGTATAACAACGAAACAGCAGTTGTGTTTAAGATTTTCGTTGGACTCTGCAAATGTTCAAAAACCTTGCAGTCATTGAAAACGTTGATTTCCAGTGATTTTACCATTAAAAATATTAAAATAGTAGTTCGCTAAAACCCTGAATTCTGATATCAAACGTTTATGTCCTACCATAACCTATTTAAGTAGCAATAAAATATATCACTAACCATGTTTCGATAAGGCATCTAAGATTCAGTGAAGTAATGTGAACAAGTTTGACCAGTAAAGTCCGGGCGCGAGGAAATCAAGTGGACAGTGTCGGTGACAAACTCGCGGTGGACAGGGCGTAAATCTCACACCCTCCCAATAAGCCACACATTAGCTTATTGGTGGGGTGGGAATTGAGACATTTACTCCGTTCTTTGATAGGTCCAATCCAAAATTGACCTTAATTTATATAATTCTTCTGCAATTATAAATGAGATCTCCTTAAACAATAAACAATTTAAACACATTTAAGGAAGACCTCTTCTTATTGGAAAAAAATATTTCTATTACTTGATAAAAAAGTCATAATAATCTAATAATTTTATTTTTCCACACGAGGCCTTTTAATATCAAAAATGCCATCATCTGGTGTGAAAAATAAAATTATTGGATAAATATGACTTTTATTTTATGAATTAGCCTAATAGAAATAATTCAAATACATGTTTCAATTAAGATTATGGTATTAAAATTAAATAACTTATACATGTGTATTTTTGATTCAGAAAACATAAAATATAGATCTTAGGTAAATTTTTGAGATACTATTGAAAAATTTATCTGTTTTTCCGTACTCTGCATGCATGTTTTTTTAATTATACTGAATAAGTGGTTTTAAAAATTAACTCCACTAGTCGTTGAAACTGCTTGACCACTACGCCACAAACTATTACCTATTTTCATTAAATAGTTGCCACACATATAATTCACCATTGGTAATGGAATATTTATATATGCTATTTCTAAGATGCTCACTTAGATACTCCATTTTCCTTGGATCTTCAAAACAAAATTCACAATACAAAAGGCATTTATGTTTCAATTGAGGCAATTAAATACAAATTAAAATATCAGATATTAAATTTTATTTGATATTAATACTCAAACAACTATATCGGACCTTAGCAATCTGTCATAAACTTTAATAAAAGCCATAGTTATTATAATTGTGTTCTTATTCTTAAAAAAGGAATGCGTTTTGTTAATTGACTAACTTGCAATTATAAATTAACTGATATCAGTGTGCAATTTCACCATAAAATATATCACCGTAATTATAGTTACAATTAATATTAAAATTTCTGTGAAAAGGCTTAAGATTTAACAATGGAGATGAATGTTCTTATATTTGTCTTACGATGTTGGTAAAGGTAATCTATTTGATATTATTAAACCTCGAGCGTATCCCTACTTAACTATCTAACATAATACAACTTGTACATAGAGTAATGAGTACTTTGTTATAATTGGGCATATGAGGTGTCTCTTGAACGTTGAACTGCAGAATTTCACCCCCTATCAGGTGAGATCAGTGAGACAGACAACTAATTACAAGGAGGGCAGAGCTACCTGGACACAAGATATAATCAAGGGGCAGTGATAATCAGATGGTAGGGTGTGACGTCACACCTTCCAGAGTTCACTCTTGTAGTCAACGTAGCTGCAGTTCCTTTGAAGTGGACTCCAATACAGTAATTAAGTACTGGATTTGTTTTAGTGGTTAGTTTCAAGTAGTGTTTTAATGCAGATTTTGAAGTTCCCAAATTAAAATGAACAAATTTTTAAATTTTATTGTATATACATAGAGTTAAAATTGGTTTGAAGATTTAATTTAGCTTCCTATAATCATTTTATAATTGTCGTTGACATTATCATCGCTGTAGGATAACTCCGCCTTTACATAATACAGTTAACTACTTCACAAAGGTATTGTTTGCCTTAATATACGAATTATTTAAACACTTTCATTACATTATGAGTGAACAAAGTACATCAGGAAGTAAACGTCGTTTCCATAAGGAAGTGCTCGACGATGTTCTCATTCCATTACGGGGAATCATTTACTCCTAACTACTTTAGCTAGAGAGTAAAGTGAAAATAATTACTGAGCCTTTTTCACACTAGGCCACTGGAAGCTATGGAATATACAGAAATAATTTACCAACTCAATACTAATTTTGGTTATCATTGCCATTTGAAACAAGTTAAACATATTTTAAAGTATTTGTAAAAACCACCTATACAAATTAATGATATTTTCAATAATATTATAGCCAATGATAGGCAACATTGGGAAGTAATTAAGAATTATTATGGTGTTTAAATATTTTAGGTTAAAACAATGGTAATATAGACTGAAAGCCCCCCTTATCCTATATAATCCACAACAAATCGGCTGGGTTAGACATTAACATATAAGGTAAAGAATTTGTAAGGTTATATAAACGTGTTTTACAATAACAATACTAAAAGGTTTCGGTCAAATATAAATGAATCTTATGATATTTTCTGTAAAATTATATTAATGAACTGAAGAACTAAGGATCTGATAGTAAAAAAATATACGTAGTATTGTACGTATCACTTAACTTCTAAACCCAAAGAATCTTCCATTCACTATATATGTAGCATTGTCTGGAATAATGTACAACATAAAGTTCTAAAAGTTTAGCAATTAGAACAATAAAATAAATATAAACCGAACGATCATTGTTTTTGGTTTTTGCAATTTGAAGACCTGTTTGATTTAACCTAACAAACGTTAATATAATGAAATTATAGGGTTACTGTCTTGTAAAAAGGGTGTCAATACTATACGTGTTACGAAATTAATTTTAATATTGTGGAATAAATGGTACGCTATACAATTTCCAAGGCGAATATATTACATTTTGTGCATATGAGCTATGCCGGATCTGTAAACTGATTATACCTCATTAACCAAGTATATTATCTGAACTATCCCCTTTCTTACACATTCCTGATTAAAATAAAAAAAATGTATTTAACTGAACGAAACAAAAGCAATTAAGTCTACTAGCTTTGAGAAAAGAATAACATCAAGATTTGCACAATCAAAACACCAGACCTCTCAAAGGTGGTTCTATGTAACTGACGTTATCAATTTTGGACAAAAACAGTATCAAGATTGATCAAGTGTGTCTCAATTTTTCATGCGGTTGTCATTACGTTATTTAAAACTTGTAGCAGGAACATACGAGATTAAACCTAACAAAGCCGTCATTTCTTTAAATGTTCTTACCAATTCACAAACAACCAACAATACGAGTTGATCGTTATCACCAAAAAGTTGATCTGTTAACAAAAAAGTGGCTTAAAATTTGAAGTAATTTTTTACATTATTTAAAAAAAAACATTTTTTTATTAAAAGACTTTCTGAAATAAACCATCACGAGAGAAGTGATAAATGAAATCATAAGTTTAAATTTTGGGGAAAAATCAGTTGTTTAAGAAGAGTGAACGACGTTAAGTTGTTGTACCAGTTAGGAAGATTATAATCTATGTAGTTACATTGCTGCTAGCTGGTCAGTCTATCCGGAAAGTCTGGACAAGACATTACAGTGAGACGGGTGTAATGTGCTGGCTTAACTTCAGACAAATTACATTACAAATTGTGACATTCTTTTTAGCCTTTAGCAAACATTGGATAGTTTGTTGCAAAAAATGCCTATTATAAACCGTTTATAAAGTTTTTGACTATTAAATATTAAACAAACGTGTTAATAGTAGAACCATATTTTTTGTGACTTTTAAAAGCATTTCGTTGTTTTAATGACAAGATTCTACGTAAAATTCTTACGTTTTCTTCTCAGTTTTAAACTCTTTTGCCATTTATTGGAACATAAGCCAAGTTATGTATTACAACAATAAGTTTTCAAACTATGTTTTATTCAATTCGACTAAATTTATCAGTTTTAGGAGATTCATTTAACAATGACATGGGATATAAATTTAGTGGAACAGTCACCATTCAACAAACAATCAGACAAATACTTCTCGTCAGAACGTTTATTCATAATTTTTGTTTGAGTAAATCTTAACCTTATTTCTACATTAAAAACAAGGTTACATGGTAAATTGATGAAACTTTGGCAAAGTTTTAAAATTTAACTAATAAAGAATCCTTAGTTTTTCGATTTTTTGCTTAAAAAATTCTAAAAAACATTTATATATAATAAATGCATATAGTTTCTTTAATCCACCCAACCCATATGCACGTACACTGATTAGACTCTTATCCACACCTACAGGACTCAGGCCACGCATATCCTGCTGTACCAGAGGATGTTCCAGTCAGGTTTGCACGTGATAATCATGTCGGCGAGAATTTTAGTTAATGGGAATATAATACGTCACAGCCAGCCGACTTGTAATATGTCATCACTAAGTCCTGCATTATGGCGTTCCATAATATTAGGTAATCACAGGGCGTCATTCATTTAGGATATCAAGAAGTACATCATCATTTTGATTCCATTCTTTAATCTAACCACATTAAAGATTAAGAGGTGCTTGTGATATTAAGCAGGAAAAATTCTAGTATATTAATAAAGATACAAGGTTTTAGAGACAGGGGTCTTTGTCTAATCAATCAGTTATCAATATTTATTAGTTCCCTAGAGAAGGGAGGATATATGATTTCGACACAACCAACGGGCCAGAAGCTCCAAGAGGATGGAATGTGCTGATTTCCTACAAATTGTGAGTTCTAATCCGATTAGTTAGCCGAGAGTCTCAATGTGTTGAAAGTAAAAAAAAGTTTTTATTTCAAAAGCCTAATGGGTCTAATTTTAGTGGGGGCAAACAAAGACTAATAGTAGGGATAAAACAGGTACGAGCAGGAAGTATTATAGTTGGTGCTGGTGGTGGGGGTATGGAGAGCGGGAAACGGCGGAAGCTGTCACGTTGATTCCAGTGGAGCAAGCGAGAATATTAGTAAGCCGTAATTTAAAAATAGGAAGATATTTACCATACAAGATCTTATTTCGTATTTTTGAGCATGAATTTATACTTCTTCTTATTATACATAAGTTATAAATTATGTCACAATTATATTATTGTAATAAAAAGTAGAAGCCAAAGATTTCTTTTTGCAATTGCCTGATTTGTGGTAAGAATTATTATCAGCTAGTATGGTCTTAATTTTTTTACACTAGCAGAGTTACTATCACATTGTTTTTACCAAATATAACCACGCCCTAGTACGGATAATAAGTTTATAGACATTTTCATACTTAACATGCGTGTAATAAGAAGCCAAAACACAATGCATGAACAATTTTAAACTAAGAAGCAAAACATTATTTATTTCTGAAATTTAATTATTAATCCAAATTCCCCTAACTGTTTACGTTTGTCAGAATCGGTCACGTTGTAAATCAGACTGTGGATTTAAATTCTTTCTTCTAATAGCAAGTGACCTTTGAAAGGAAAATAATCAAAAGCTGGTGATCTTTATAAAGAGCGTCCTTTTGGTCAAAGAACACTTTTGATCATTCGTAATCTGTGGCCTGATTGTTGCTGGGAAAATACAAATAAGATGCCGGTTTCTCAGTAGATTACAATAAGGTTAGACCAAGTCATTCTCTTTAGTATTTACGAAAAAGCCGACATTTTGCGTCTTAGTATTGATTCTTATTAATAAATCAAGAATAACGATACTATTAGTAATCTATTAAAACAAGAATTCAAAATCTCAGTAAAGGTAAATAACGTGAATATAAGTAGTCTTAGTCATTTTAAACATAGTAATAAAATCATCACAGTATCCATAAATATCTGTTTTTGTTTTGTTTTACAGCTACATAACAAACAGTATGTTTCTATCAAGCAAAGTTTCAAGCTAAGTGTTTAATTTGAGGCGAATCACACTGTGATGGCGACGACGTTCTGGTATCTGCTTATGAATCAATAAAAAACTAATAATGCATAATAATATTGTTTTGATACCTCGTAATGTATTTATGAATAAATAAACACTATTAGAGCATAATGATATTTTCTGATACCTCGTGAATTATATATAAATAAATAAACGCTATTAATGCATAAAAATATTTTTTTGCTACTTCATAAAGTATATATTATTGTTTTGATACCTCGTAAAGTATATATGAATAAATAAACACTACTAAAGCTTAATAATATTGTTTTGATACCTCGTAAAGTATATATGCATAAATAAACACTAATAAAGCATAATAATATTGTTTTGGTACCTCGTAAAGTACCTACAAATAAATAAACACTATTAAAGCATAATAATATTGTTTTGATACCTCGTAAAGAATATGTGAATAAATAACCACTGTTAAAGCATAATAATATTGTTTTGATAACTCGTAAAGTATATATGAATAAATAAACACTACTAAAGCATAATAATATTGTTTTGATACCCCGTAAAGTAATACATAATAATATTATTGTATTACTTATTATTTATTAATAATAAATAATACAAATAATAAATAAACATTACTAAAGCATAATATTGTTTTGATACCTCGTAAAGTATATGTGAATAAATAACCACTGTTAAAGCATAATAATATTGTTTTGATAACTCGTAATGTATATATGAATAAATAAACACTATTAATGCATAATAAATTGTTTTGATACCTTGTAAAGTTCAAACATTCCCACCTTTTACGAAGTAAAGACCCTTCAGCTGAATTAACTTCAGAACTCCAGGAATTCAGTGTTCCGTCAACTCTGGTTCTAGAAATCGAGCTTAGGTTTAAAAAAAAAAATACAAATAACGTTACTATTTCCTATGAACAAGGAAGCAACAGTATATGAGTACATTTTATTAAGGTTCCTTATAGCAAAATCACCTTTTTCTTACATAAATAATAGGTTTATTCAATTATAAACATTCAGTCATCTGCACACTTAAAAGTAGTAATACTTATAATAAGCCAAAGGAAAACAACCTGTGTATTTTGGCAATTTAAATATAATTCTAACATTTAGTAACAAGTCAATTTACGACAAAGCTAATAACGTTATTAATTTCGAGAAACACTGTAAAAACAAATAAGGCTATTGTAGGGAATGTTTCAAAACAATGTATTACGGTCATTAAGCGAAGGGTTATAAGGCTAAAATAGGATCCGCTAATAGGCCTGCTCAAAGCGAAGCTTCATTTAAAAGTCACATTTTTACGCTTTATCTCCTTGCTGTTCTTTAGTCTCACAACTTACTAAATCCCTGTCTAACGTTCTGACTCGGACTGTTGAGCTCTTACTTTATATTGAAAAACTATTTCGAAAAATAACCATGTTAAAAATAATTACCAGACTCCATTGATTACCGTGCTAAATGTATTCACGTATATTGTTTAAATAAAATATATAGGTAGATCTGTTTAGACCCTTACAACGTTTAAATTTTGTCTTTAAAATATACTGTAGTCTCTTTAGTAAACTGTAAGTAAATATAATTACAAAGTATGCCTAAATAACATAAATCTTTAGTGCGTGGTATTCATTAAAATATATTTATTTTTTAGTTATAGCTAAACAGAAAAGTCACAGCAAATCCGTTTGTCCACTACCTTAGTTCTGAGGTTCAGTAATTTCTTGTGCAATACAGTGTTGTATATAGTATAACTTAAAGTTTGTTCTGAAACGTTTTGTGGGTCTAATGTATTAAGTTTTGAACGATAAAGTGGTAGGGCGAAACGCAAACTAGTAATAGTGACTGTGAAACACACATTATTAAATATACGTTTAATTACATTCATTGTGATATTTTATATCCTATATACTATATAACAGTATTTTTTTAAACAAATGAGATAAAAATACATTCTGGCAAAAATGAAATATCATGTAAAAATTAAATGTTATCTTTTTTTATAAATATATACATAACAAAAGTATACAAATATGCTTTGAGATAAACAGCAATTGATGTCTATGCATTACTATTTTATTTACTTAATATAAACAGGTTTTAGGTGATAAATTCTCATGCATTCCCCAAAAGAAACACAACTCGCAACAAACGTGTGCCTGGATACACCTGAAACATTTCCAAAGTTTCAAACCTTTTGATCGGTCAATAACAAGTTGTGTGTCATAGAGATTGTCGACGACATGTCTCTCCCGGGAGTCAGAGACATGTCTCCATTGTGTAAATGTTATCAGCTTGCAACCTACTACACATGTAGCTGATGTTCTTTCTGTCTCTCCAACACAACTCTGTCGATAGAAATACTCACCCAATATTTGTGAGCAATGGAAACAGTCATCCGTTGTGTTGCAATACGTCCCTGGAGATATATAGACGGCACTCTTCTAGAAATAGAATGAAAGTTCTAATACAGTTTTTATTATATTCCAATATTCCAATTCCAATATTCCAAATTATATGGTTTAGGAAAATTTCAAGACAAAAATTGGATAGACATAACAAAGTAAATATTATAGAAATAAATATTTCGCATAGTGGGTAGTTTTTAGATTACCACCTCCAAATCCCGTTTTATGACCACTCGCTAGAAACTTGTATTGAATAAAGTACAGTATTTATTATAGATATTAGGAGGTGTTATTAATCAAGCATATGTCTACTTAAATTTAGTGTAACAATCATATATTCATCAGGAGCCATAATTTCAGTTTATAATAGAGTAATAAAACACTTTTAATGATAATTCTTGAATTATCGGCATAAACATGATGGATCAATTACACTTATGAGCTTAGGTTCCAAAAATACGTACACGGTTTATGAAAATAAGAAATAAAAAGGGCTCAAAATTACACATTGAGTAAATTCAGTTTTGAATTTAAAAAATAAAACAGTTTGTTTTTACGATTGTTCAAAGTTGAATACATTGACATCTTTTAAAAAGTCACAAAAGTTGAAAGACAAAATACAAAGACGGTAAGGAAAGCGATGTTAGATTATACAATACATTGAAATCGTTGTACCAGAAAAAAACTATATTTCAACTTTTTACGATATCGGGAAGTTTGAGAATTAGAGATGAATGTGTGAGTGTGAAGTTAAATGCAAAAATAAAAAGAACAGTTTATAATTAGGATATAAACAATTTTGGAGGTTTTAAGGTCAGTAGGACAAAATTCTCTCAGGCGGAATTATTTAAAAAAGTAAACACTGGAGCATATTCTGGAATATACGCTTTAATATACTTGATGATAAACTAAATACATTTGCTTATTCGCTGTTTCTCTGAGAATTGAATCCTTCTGAAGTCTCATGCAGTCTTAAATTTAAAAAATAATTGTGATAAATAGTCCCACTATATTTCATGGTAGTGAACTGGTATCTAAGTTATGTTGAGTTTTGTCATTCTGCAACATTTATAAAGATTTTGAAGTTATCAGTTTGGTTGAAAGTTAGTGTTGAAAGAGAATGATTACATATTAAGTTATAAAAATGACGTAAAAGCTGTAAATCTTCTCAAAATATTCGCTTATAATATTAAGTGATACGCGATTTCAGTATTTTGTAAGCTTTTATGACCTAATATACGATTTTAAGAAAACACACATATATATAATATTTTTACCTTCTGTAATTAAAACTGGCAGAAGTATAATAATCTGTTTAACCAAAGTTTGGAAATAACATAGGTGTTGTATACAATTCCACTGATGATAAATAGCCACAGACCCCAAAGTACCAACCAATAGCTATTAAACAAATCCTCATAAGCCCACAATGTGTGCAGTTGTGGTATTACTGAAGTTTTGTTGCTGTTCAACCTTAATAAACTAAATTAACTCCTCAAAGCAATGATATATTAGTATTTTCTGTACATTTATCGTATTACCATTATAATTTTGAATGTTTTTTGTCTTAGATTGTTGTGCATAAAAATGAAACGGTTATTGGACATTTTTGTTTTCATGACAGCAGTAAATAATTCAAACCGTTTATTTGTTATGAATATCATTTGTTTGAACTTCATTATAAAATTAGTTTTAATGAATGTATGCATGAGTAAGGATAATTCCTGATAGGCTTTTACTTTTCTGTAAAAACGACACTGCGTTCAACTAGTTGGTATATGCTGAGTAATTAGTTCTTGAACAATGGTTGTGGTTGTACTGGGATTAGTTAGAATTAAAAGTACACATTGTGATCAATAATCGACCCAAGCTTGTTGGTCATCTGAGTTTGCTGTAGGGATATATATCTTTCCAATATTTCCCTTGGCAACCAGTATTTTAGTGTTTCAGGTAATGAACAAATAAACTAATTATATCCTCTGCACCTTTGTTATTGTGTGGTAAGGACATTTAAGTTTGACAGCTATCTGTAAAATGATGCACGATTGTAAAAATACTCAAAATGACTAGATTCTTAAAATATTTTACAATAAAAGTATATGATACAAATCATGGCTTAAATTGTATTTATTTAAATCCGTACTTGTCAATCCAACATTACATTTTTGGCAGTATTATTACAAAATATAATGTAATAATTGCTATTATAAAAATGAAGTTCTTAGCTCCAGATTCTGTAATATGCTCTGTTATGATTAGTGAAAATTATACGAGTGTATTATAGTAAATTTATGAAGGTAATAAATCGCGTTAATCGTTATTGTTATAGAAAATTGTATATTTTATAAATATTTACGTTATTTTATAGTTTAATTACAGGGGTGTGTTGCCTCAGCAATCTGACGCATGGTTCAAGTTAACTTCTAAAGGTTATATATTATGTAATTCTAACGTGCTTGAGATCATTAGTATAAAACTTATCTTACAGTTATAATAAACAATTCATGTTTCGTTACTGTTCAGTTACAGTACTGCATTCACTCGCCATGGTAGTTTACGCAATTAAATTACGCAAGCCAAATTGCGTAAAGTTTTTGTGCAAATCAATAATAAGTTTCCTTTTTTTCATTTTAAAATTGATTTTTTTGAAAGTCCAAAAAACCTATAACTTTCCTATTGTAACCTACATAAAGTTATTTGTACATAATTCGTTTATATACATAAATCTTCAAACTACGTTTTCCTGTTATTTTAGCTTTATTAGTTAGTTTAAGGTTAACGACCGACTAGGTTATCTATCTTTCTTTTATCCTTGAGTAGAGTGCAGTACACAGTGACTCGTGTAAATCTGCAGATTTAAGTTTTGTGAATAAATTTGTAAGCAAATGCTGTAAGGAAACATGAAGCGTGCTTTTTTGCAATTGGATCTCAGTCAACATGGTCTCTTTTACTCCATTTGTGTTCATTCAACCAATAAATAACATCCTTTGACAAAATCAACAGAAGCCTACATCTTAGAATCCTTTTATCGCAATGAACCCTTGTAATAAGCCTCCCTGAAAATGGAATCACAATCCTTAGAAATATGAATTCCATACATTCTGTATTATATGTTCTCAATATTTGAGAATGTCTATATATATAAGAAAGGCAAAATCCTCACTCACTCACGTTCATCTCTAATTTTCAACTTCCCGCTATCGTAGACAGTTGAAATATGCTACACGCATGCCTCATAACATAACTGGTTAACTGCAGAATTATGATAACAATCAAATATCCATAGAGACATATATATAGTATAAATATTAATTATCATCTTATATTAATTTAATTCTTGTATTACGTTATAGAAAATTTCTTGTTCTTGTTATTTTCGGTACTAATCATAGAAATTATTACTGTTCGTGTACTATTTTATCGTTCTCAAAGCATAAACGATACAAATAATTGTTAAATATTATGAATTAGATATGCCACTTTGTGAATGTTTAATAAGTTACTGCAATAACATTTACCAAATTAATTATTAATCACTAATTAATAGTGTCATTAATCGTTATTCTAAATTTATTTTATCATCGTGTAGGAATTTTTAACTATCGTATGAATAAAAATATAATCATACTATAACTAAAAACTAGTATGATTAAATATTTAAATCTAATATTCATAATGCCGTAAAAATTTAAACAATCAAGAATTGTCTGTGCACTATAACAGTTATAATCTTAATTTTTTACTTACCAATTTTGTATTTTTTAATATGATATGTTTCGTATTAGTTTAAAACATTGTCTTATTCACTAAAAACTTTTGTAATTCTATCAGTTCTTTCGGCATTAAATTTAACAGTCCGCCATTTTTTAACGTGATATAATAATATCGTTAAATATTTTTCTAATTTGTGACTAAATAGAAATGATTTTACCAGATTCTTGTTCTTTATCCTTACTAATATATGAAATGAAAAGAAAAATAAATAAACATATACATAAAGACAGGCTTTAAACGAATATAGTTGGACCTTTGTTTGATTTTATATTCTCTTGGCCTATGAAACGATTTCATACAGCTTTGTAACATACTATATACACTTTAATTACACCATGGGATAAAAAGTAGTTAATAACCATTACAACTGAATATTTTTACATACATATTTACCTAATTTTAATGTTAAAGTGCTCTGACTACTGACAATGATCGTTGGTTAAAAATGTTTAAATACTAGTATACTTGAAGCAACTAAACTAGCTTCGAACAAACAAGCAGTAATGATTTAGTTAACCATTTGCACGAGCTGGGGAGTTCCCAGCTTTCAAGCATGACGTCATTGTGCTAATCTCTCCGTACATTAGCTCTGTCCCTGAAGTTTGCTCGCAGTGAATGGATGGAAAGTTCAACTATCGTTATACACTACATGTCAGCTGTTAAACCTTGCTACAAATCTCTAGAGGGGTTGTTCGGAACAAATGTTTTACATTATTGGCAATTAAGACTTGTTATATTTATACCACCAAACGTATACACAGAACAATACGTTAAAAATTGTGTATACATTTGTATTGTTAACTGTTTGATCTGAATTTTGGTTCACAAATTTTTAATATTATAGACCAAAAATAATGCTCTATAGTATCGTTCATATTGACTTTCAGTAAGAACAATGAATCTGGAGAAAAACTGTTTCGAGTACTTTCTAAAAAATGTAAGGTAAAATACAAAATTGTAAATTTATTAAAATTTAAGGGTAAGATTTAAAAACTGTGAAATCTAATTTTGCAGAATGATTCTTAAAATTGTCTGAATGTTACATTATTATATAAATAAAAACACTTTTACTGAAGAATAATAAAAATAATTTTGTTCAGAAGATCTCTATGTTAAAAAATAGATGCAATAATTAATTATTTTATAAATGCTATATAAATAGCAAAAATCGTTTGAATGGGATTACAAAATAAAGGAAATATTCTTAAAGTATAACAGAGATTTTTTTAGAATTCTTACTATTTCATACCTAAAAGGAGATTTTTTAATTGACCATCAAGATTATAGTTGTATATAACCTCCCGCAAGTAAATTAAACTTACACTTACCCTTGCGCCCCAGAATCTCGACATTCCCGGTTAGTGATTTGCCGCTCCTGGACATCCTTAAGGAAATCCAGATGTAAGTGATACATTGGTTTTTTCTGTACCCACTGTGCGTTCAAATAGAAGATACAAACCAGCCAAAATGAACCCACCTGTGGAACAGAATTTCCTTATAATTTAATGTGTTATTGTTTTCAAATTCAAACCGGCTAATTCAAATTTTAAAACCACATCTATAACCAAATAAGTGATCATTTAACTCTCACCATTTTATGTTTTACAACTAGGTTGAAAGAAACATTTTATTATTCGATGGGAGTTTGCTCATAATGAAACGATAACTACCGCTTTTGTCCAAGAAGGGTGTAAAGTGTTTTACCCTGCTTTTGCTTCGTACAAGATGGATATAAATAATTGTAATAAATATGTTGCCAATTTTGGGGTTTCAATCATATACAACATCATCACTGTTATTCTAAATAGTTTTAATATATAAGCTAAATTTTATAACAATAAAACCTTCCGTTTATTACAAACTACTTTTTATGAAACACATACAACCTTTCAACATTAAATAATTTATCACTGGGTGTAGTCGTTAGTCACATATAGTGTTTGACATAACAATTAAAAACGGGAAAGTGACGTAATGAGGACTGTTGTAATATGTGAATCTCAATATCCAAGTGGTAGTTTAGCCGAGCGTAATGAGTTGTTTTATAATGCATTGTTACTAATGAGAATGAGTGCTACATTTTGCAGTACCCGACTGTTTGCATTATGATTGCTGTTGGCGTTAGAGAAGAAACCTCATCACTTAGTTAAATTGTAATAATATTAATTAAACTGTAAAAATCATTGTATAATGTAAAACACTAACTATGTCAATGTAAAGCCATTATAGGGATTGTCTATACATATTTAATTTACCTGTAAACCTTTTGTTACCGTAATTTATACTGAATGGCAATGATAAAAATTACAATAGTGGACGGCAGCGTAGGTTTCATATTATTACGAAATAAATGCGATTACATCTTATATAAACATCTTCGTATTCTAATATTTTTATAATTATAATAATAATAATAATAACATATTAATGTTAATTGAAATAAATGCTATGAATATAGAACACAGATCTTTAGATTGTTAGACTGCAATTTAAAAATAATAAATAATAATATTTTAAATCTGCTTTGGTTAACCTAAGATTGAAGTTCAATGTTCTTTCTAACTCCTTGCGAATTTTGTTCTGCTACACTTTAAATGTAATAGAACAAATTTAAACAAAATTTTTTTCACATTTAAAAAACAAAATTACAAATGGAAAACAATTCTGAAATTATATTGCCACGTAAATACGTTCTCCAAGCACAACCGTGGCTTTGCGATTAGGTAAAACTAATAATATATTAATTGAGCCCAGTCTGTGTCTTTATGAAATATTTTAAGCTTCACATAAAATGTGTTTCTACTATAAAGAAAAGAATTAAAGTAAAACAATAAGATCTCTTTCTCCCCTTAAATATATTACATATATATCTTATATTTACTGCTTATGCAATTACTAAACTTTCATATTAATGTCTAAAAATGCCTAGTGTAAATCTGTTCAATTCCACTATCAGTTTTCATTAACACTTTCATTTGAAAGTATCCAAACTTTAAATATTTAGAGGAAAGGATAACAATGAGTACCATTTTTATTTTACAATAGAAGTGATTGAAGTATTTATGTCAAACATAATAAATTGATTGTTTAAATATTGATTTTTGATTGAAATTTCGTTGCGCGAAGGTATTACGACTTATCAGCCTAGTATTGGAAACCAGGTCGTTTTGTACCGTGTTTGCGCTACCTTCATGAATGAAAAGGAATTTTTTCTGACGTTCCTTTCACAAAAACAATACTTAAAGTAGTGAGATAGTTAAGATTGCTTTTTATTAATTTGTTTTTAACTTTAAACACGTGTTTACATTACCTGATGATGTCTGAACCAGCGAAAGCGCTTTTGACATTACATTGTATAGTGGAAGTAATAAAATATATTTTGTATTAAAAGTATTAAAACCTTGTGAATTCCATCAAGGACGAAACGTAGAAAACTGATTATAATTACATTAAGCAGCATTTGATATAGTAACACATGTGCCTTAAAATATCTCAGTCATTTCATAAAATATCAGGATTAATTTTGCACTTTTGCAAATTTATAAATATTCTAAAATTGACAATATTTCAACTGTAACTGTAATATTTCATGATGGTTTTTGGTTTGAATTTGAATCATGTCTTCAATGCTTTTATATAGTTCAGAAAATATATGAAAGGAAGAAACCTAAATTGGTCCAGGAATAACGTTATATAAAAGTAACGATTATTTCAAGCATGTTCTCAGATTCACCGTGTAAAAGAACCGGTTAAAGACAACTTGTGTCCCTGAATCCTTTCCATTCACGCCTCCTTCAGTTGCATTGAAAGAGACTATCTCCTTTCATTTACAAAGAACGAGTGCTCTTACTGTAGCAGTTTGTTAGTGAAGTTTAATGTGAAAAGTAAGTAGAATAGTCTCATTATTAAAGTTATCGACTATGCATCTAGTATATGCATGACATAAGCCTTAAAGATGCTTAATCGTTCTTTCAAAGTAAGAACTAATGTTACTTTTATCAATTTTTTTGACATATACAAATGCATTTATTATTGATTAAACCACTCCTTATTAGAATTTTTATTCTATCATTGTAATTATGAAGATACAAGAGATAAAAAGGCATGATTAAGAGATAATACTAAATGTATTAAAATTGATCATAGTGTATTGTTTTATAAGCATATAATATATATATATTATATATATATATATATATATATATATATGTGTGTGTGTGTGTGTGTGTGTGTGTGTGTGTGTGTGTGTGTGTGTGTGTGTGTGCGCGCGCGCGCGCGTGTGGGTCTTGAATGAATTTATTGATGAGCTAATAATAATGTTTAACTCTAATTTACAGATTTAGACAAGTCATAAATTCATTCTAATATAAATGAGTTACGAAAATAACTTTTAAAAACTTGCTTACTAACGAAGCCAAGTAAAATGAATTTCCCGTTCTTTCAAAAAAGCTCATATTTCAAGAACTAAATTAGCTCAGCATTTCAGTTTCACGGTACGTGGAGAATCGTTTTGTGATCAGAAAGCCAAAAAGCTGAAATTTGTATCAAGTCTGAAATGAAATACCCTGCGCCAGGGCTGACTTTAATTAAAAGGGTTTCGTAATTTAGATTCCACTATTCTGTTTTATCTGCGCTTCATACATACATTATATTCTTGCATTTCTGATGAATCTTGGGTAGGTTTTTGCATGAAATACAAAATGTTTGGAAGTTTATGAGTTTATAGCACTTATAATATAACATTCGCATAACACTTATGATATAAATAAACATTCGGAATCGGCCAACCCTACAATAGATTCTTTATATTTGGAAGAAAAGTTGTATTCTGACTATTCGCAAACAACGTAAAGTAACAACATAAAACAATTAGTAATTACAGCGGTGCGATGGTTGTACTTACTTAATAACCGTATAATCCATTCTTATAACACGCGATTTAAACATAACATCGCCCGATTCAGCAATTGCCATACGCTGCTCGCTCCGATTTGGTTTGGCAACCAGACCTTGAGACCTTCCGTTTCTCCCGGTAGTTCTGGAAGCGCCTTCTTTAACGCTCTGATCACCTCGTCGTGATTATATGCTAACAATAACATTAAGCAATGCAATAACAATATACAAAAGATATACTGTACTTAACAAGAATAGTAAATTTCGACATGAAGTTTATATATACTTAATAATATAATAACCAAATATAATACAGTAAAGTTGTAATGTAATAAATAATTAACAGTATAGTAAAAATTCTATGAATTCAACAGACAAACAACTAATAAATAATAAATACAATATAACAAATGTGTTATACACATTACAAACATAGATAAATTATATAGCATGATGGGAACTGTAATTTGAAACACATTCATGCAACACTCACACAGGTCCTCACTCATACTTGGAATGGTGTTACAAGGAAAGTAAAGTAGATTCAGACGACGGCTGTTATCATTGAAGAAGCCATAGTCCTCCGAGATCATGTTACCGAGCCTGTGCAGACTTGGCTTTGTACTGTGCATGTCGTAGTTGCTACAGCACGAGGATCTCTTTGGTTGAATAGAATAAAATAGAAGCACTTCTATATTGATGGGAAATTAGGAGCATATGGTCCTTTCATACATTTAACCTCTAAATCAAAAAATAATCTTAATAGTATAAAAAAGGGTTATCTAATTAAAACTTACTAACACTATATTAGATTCAATCTTCCATTCACAAAGTCACGATTTAAAGAGTAGCTCCCCCGTCACGATCATACGGTCCAGGTATCTTTGTTTCAGCTAAGCCACAAGTAGTTCTCATATATCAATTTGTTTCACAGAGTCTGGTAAAGAGTTCCATAATCTAGAGACAGTGACGGTGAAGGAACGGTTATAGGTATATTTCTGTGTATTGGAATTCTAAGACTATACCTCCAATACACAGAGTTAGATATCAAGCTTATTGGTTTGCTGGTGTATATTGGTGCACCAGACCGAGTTTTTCTTGCACCACTCCCTGCCAAAAACTGAAAGTTTTCAGATAAATGTTTTGTTGAATCTTTATTAATAATGTAGTGCATCAATGAAGAAATATGAATCGATCTTCAATTGGCTAATTTTATAATTGATGGCTAAATATAAAATGGCATAGCGTGATCTCTTCGACGTAAATAAAACAGAAAGTGAATGCAGTAATTTTTTGCTATTTGCAGTTTATTGCTAAGGGATACTGTAATGTAATTGATTACAGAGTTGCAGTAGTTAAATTAGGGAAACACATGTGAACTGATCGACATAAGTTTAATGTGAAATGGTAGAAGTTGTTGCTTTTGTTTCAGTGTGTGCATATCAGTGAACGCTCTGTTACAGGTGTACACCACTGAATCGCTCCATCCAAGCGTGTTGTTTATGATTAGTCCTAGACGTTTAACAGCTCAAGAAAATCAGGAGAGTCCATTTCACCAATGTGAATCCTCAGAAGAAAGGTCACGTCGTGCAGCTGCCTTCTCACCATGAGAGGACAGGCCAAGAGATTCCTCCAGATATCTGAGCGGCAAATTCAGGTAGTCGTAGCCCACCTTCACTCCTATAACACGCACATAACTATCTTGAATCTTTTGGAGTCTTTGGATCTGTCCAAGTTGGTAGGGGAACCACACGAAACTTCCAAACCCTAGTACAGATCTCACTAAAGATACAAACATAGTATCATGGCTTCGATGCTCAGTTCTCTCTCTGAAGTTCCCATGATGAATCCCAGCATCCGAAAAGCCTTTGATACGATTGAACTTATGTAATCATCAGTGATGAGGTTGCTTGTCAGGATCACTAAGAGAACACAAACTGATTCAACTCTCTCCAGTGCAGATCCGCTAAATTCGTAGTGGAAAAACATAAATTCGGAAGAACCATGAAAGTGGTGTATTTGGAATTTCTTGGGATTCAGCTTCATAAAGTTACATACTATTCACTGATCCCCCCCAAGTTCCTATGCAGCCCACGGCAGTCTACATAGATCTTGAATTCTTTTAAAATAAAGGTATTTTAGACATTAAAACATTAATATAAAATATATTTGCATACATGCAATTCAATAATGGTAGTTAATTAACATTATAGTTTGGTACCATTTGTGCATAAACCGTGCCTTTTAAATTTGTATTTATTTATTTATAATTTTATGGCCTACATTGGACCACTTTAGTCACTTTATATTTTCTAGTCTTTCTTCTTTTATCCACCCAATATTTCTTCATCCTTTCCGAGCGTAATTTCCTTTCCTCCTCCTGAACCACTCTTCCTATTCGTTGTTTGTTTCTTTTCAGCTGTAGTGTAGAGTATTTGTCATTCAATATCTTCAATGTGTTTGTCTTGTGTTTTAAATCCTCTACTGTAATTTGTAACTCTCTCATATCTTCTTTTAATTCTGTGATCAATTTAATGTCACTTTTACTATACCACAGTTTTTCTACTATTTTCCTGCTAATTCTATTTTCAGGTGTTCTTAAAAAATGCCCCAGGAATGATATTCGTTTCTTTTTAATTATACTCGTAATGGGTTCTATATTTTTGTAGACTGTTTCATTGGAAGCTAGTCTCCAAACTCCGTCTACTTGATAGTTTTTGTTTAAGCAAGTTCTGACTATTCTTCTCTCCATCTTAAGAACCTTATTTATTGCAATAGTATTTGTTGTTTTAAATATTGTTTCACTTGCGTATGTAATTTGTGGCAGAGCAACTGTTTTGTAGTGTCTTAATTTTGTATTTGTTGAAAGACATTTTTTATTATACGTATTCTTAGTAGCATGTTTAATCTTAGTTAGTTTGTCTATAACTTTTTAAATTTGTATATAACAAAGAGTTTACTAATTCCTTAGCTGAGACTAAAGTCAGTGACAGCTGTACTCAGACTTTAGTACACAAGTGGAGCAAGGCAATGTCAAGTGTCGTGCTCTCTGGTCTTGAGAATACAAACGGCTTCATTTGCACGGTTCAACAACACATTTTGAATTTAAGTTTATTCCAGTGTTTTATTTCCACGATTTAGTGATAGTCCTGTATTGCGTATAAATAAAAGTCGTAATCAACTTAAAAGTTAAGCAAAATAATTATTAATAAGCAAAAAGTGTAAGCTAAAAAGTTTAACGTTTCTGTCCATACATCTGTATGTCTGCATGTTATATCGAAACCAATCTGGGCTGTTGAATTTTAAATTATGCACACAGCTTTATTTATAAAAGCTTTCAGTATATATAACGAAATATTTTATACCTTCCGGAAAAGAAAAGCTTTAATTATTTCATTATTTCACATTTGTTCCTAGTAGGTATTTTTAGATAAGGGTAATCTCTCTCTATAGGAGGTAAGTGAATATACACCTCATGTCGCTGTCATGTTAATATGACGTATGATGCTAGTCCTCTATTTACAGACTAGCCTTTCTGCGTTTTTATCGTTACCATCATAAACGTAAAAAATAGCTATGTCCCAAGCAAATCCCATGGAGTGACTTGTTTCATTATCGATCTAAGTGAAAGTCATAGAAATGAAGGTCCTTGCAATAGTTCAAGACCATAGGTAACTAGTTTCGAAATATCATGTGGACAGACAGACAGGAAGATAAAAATGGCATTTTGTATCCTTTTTAGTGACAGGCTTTTCTAAATGCTCAGTCCATAAGAGACTTTTGTATATAAAATGTAGAGCTATTTTATCATTAACTATTAAGTTTAGAACCCTGTCCTTGTCCCATACTACTAGTGTTACTGACATTGAATCAAATACCAAAAATATGAGAATAACTTTTCTAAACTATGACTAACATTATTCGAAAGACATTGCTTAAATACCTTCTACCTTCTACTACTGCAGATATGGAGAGGCTTCAATGTCTGTAGAAGTTTCGATAAACACCAAGTTATATACTTATTAGTATAATGTCTCGTTTTAGATTTTGTGCTCTTTATTGCCATGTCAAAAGTTTCATAACAATTTTATATGTTTCAACCTGTTAGGTACCTTTCGAACTCCTGTTTCTGTGCTCTCACATATCGGATGAATACTTCAATTGACATGGAAGTTGTGTAGGAGCGAGAGGAAGAACATAAGCGACATATGTAGTTGGTTGGAAGCTGATAACATTTACACAATGGAGATATGTCTCTGACTCCTGGGAGAGACAAGTCGTCGACAATCTTCAGACAATGTTTGCCACATACCTATACAAATAGTATTTTGTAAGTGCACCAGTAACATACTTTCTTTATATGTTTTAATTCTCGTGGAAATAAAATACTACAAATTATCCTTAAATGTATGCTGTTATCTAGATACAGGACTTAAGCATCACTATACACTAATATTTATGTATAAGTTTATTTTAATACTTTCATTAATTGTTAAAACAGTAATTTATCTCAATTTCATTAAAAGAAATAAATCTTGTTTTATTATTAACACATATTCAAAGTCAAAGTCAAAAAGTATTTATTTCTTCATCAAAAATTATTTACATTTAGTTTACATGTATTTTCTTAAGTGAATAGAATATACTACAATAACTAGTTACGTTGCTGTAAATCTCTATAAGATAAAACTTAGAAATTAGTTCCCAAACTAAGTAAGAACTTGTGTTTTGAGAATGAGTCTTGTACTGTACCGCATTGTTACTTATACTTTATAGCTTAATTACAACAAACTAAAAAGGATATCTATCAAAATAATTAAAATTTCTGTAGAAATAAATATAAAAATATTTAACATTAAAATTATTAATTGATTAAGTTTTTAATAATTTAAAAAGAATATACTACAGATTTGTTTGGTTACATGGGAGAAGACTATGGCAGTTGCAACCCTCCCACCCCCCACCCACCACCTAATGACACGTCCCCAATCACTCACACTCACATACACCCAATACACACTACTCGAACACCGCGCACACACACACACACACACACACACACGCACGCACGAACGCACGCACACGCACACCGCACACACTGACACACGCTAGCGCACAAAGACAACACATTTGTACTACGGTCGAAAGTTAAGTTTATAATTGTTTTTTTATCTATAGATTGATGTTATAATTTGTTCAGTTCTGTCCCTTCCAACCTCCAGTAACCATGTATTAATTTTCTTTTTATATGTCGTGCTTGTATAAAAGTTGTTGTGCTGTAGGTCTTCAGGTATATTTCTGTATAAATAGTGGGCTATAATGAACGGATTAGTGGTCGAGTAAGTCCTTGAAAGTCTTGGTACACGTATTCCAACATTGTCCGCATTTCTTGTGTTGTAGTCGTGGTTTTATTTCGTCGAAGATTTCGTCAAATCGCTTGTGTATATGCATCAACAATTTCCTAACAAATAACTGTCGTATGTCAAAAACTTTTAAGCTGTCAAAAACGGCATTTGTAGAGTATCGCCTATTTACTCTTAGAGCTGCTTTAACTATTGCCTTTTGTGTAACTAATAACGGTTGTAGAATTGTTTTGTACGCTCCACCATATGCTATCAATCCATTTTCTAAAATAGACTGTACATACGCGCAATAGGTCATTCTAATTTCCTGTAAATTTAAAAAGTGACTAATTTGTCTAAATGCATAAATAAGTTTTCTAAGTTTTTTATTTAAATAATCTATATGTTCTGTCCAGCTTAGCTTGCGATCAAAAAAAACACCCAGATATTTATAACTCGTCACACTTTCAATTTCCTTACAATTACACGTTGTGTTGTCGAAATTTCCACAACTATGCAATTTAATGTTTTGGATTGGTATGTCTCCTCTGTCTCTTAATGATATCGGCAGGAATTTTGTTTTTCGAACATTAAGTGTGAGTAGATTGTGGTCTAGCCATTTTTTAACAGACTCAATATCTTTGGTGGCCTTGCCTCTGACTTCCTCCCAACTCTTACCATCAAAGAATATCGCTGTATCATCGGCAAAGAGATAAAGCTTACCCGTTATATTTATTTTAGCAAGGTTATTCGCGTATATGAGGAATAATGTGGGGCCGAGCGTACTCCCTTGAATGACGCCGTAATCTATGGTGGTTTCCCTACTATTGACGCCATTAATTGTAACAAACTGCTTCCTATTTTCTAAATAAGATTTAAACCAATTTAATGAATTTCCTTTAACGCCAATTAACTCTAATTTACTTAACAGTTTGACCCTATCTACCGAATCAAACGCTTTTGCGAGATCCAGAAACACCAACAGACAACGCCTGTTGCTACTAACAGCCTCGTTGATATCTTTATTCAAACAAAAAAGTGCATCTGCAGTGTTTCTAGATTTTCTGAAACCATACTGCGAGTCTGTTAAAATATTATTGGTATTTAAATACTCAGTTAACTGTTCGTTTACTATCTTCTCAATTACCTTAGTGAAAACGCTCAATAATGATATAGGCCTGTAGTTAGATTTGATTGTATATTCATTTGATTTATAAATTGGTACCACTTTAGCAATTTTGAACGCGTTGGGGAATTTTCCAGAGCGGATGCTTTCGTTTATTATATGTAGCAGCGGTTTCCCCAATACACTTAAATTGCCTTTTAAAAAGGAAGCAGATATTCCGTCATAGCCCGGAGCTGAGCCACCACGTAGTTGGTTGACGTGCCGTTGTAAGTCATCCTCCGTGACAGTGTGAAGTGTAAAGGTCGAGTAAGTCGCATAGTCAGTGTCGTCTACTACAGGTGGGCCGCTTGAATCAATCGCATTCGCCAGATTAGAACCGACTTGAGAGAAATATTGATTAAATTCTTCTGCTACCTTTAACTTAATTTCTCCAGATCCTACTGTTTGATTAGTTGTAAAATGTTCCAATGGAAATATATCTTTTTTGTTTTTTCTACCCGCAAGTTTGTTGACAGTTTTCCAAAAGCTTTTTGGATCATACTTTGCTTCGTTGAGTTTTTCTCTATAGTATTGTATTTTAACATTTTTAATAATACTACTCAACCTATTTCTATATCGTAAGTAAACAACTTGTATATTATTGTTAAAGGGTTGCGATTTAACTACCTTACTAAGCTTTTCTCGTCTTCTTATAGATCGTACTATTCCTTCAGTAATCCAGCGTTTTATAGGTCTTAAAAATGCAGGTTTTACTTTCATGGATTTTTTTGATTTTTCTAAACAAACACTTATAGTTCCAAAAAATCTGTTGGTAGCGGTATTCAAATCGGTAGCTTCCGTAACACCTGCCCAATTGCTGTTATTTATCTCTGCGGTTAATTGATTTTTATCTATATAAGTACTACTGTTAAGTATCCTGCTAGCATTGCTTCTATTAAATTTTACTTCTAAAAACACTGCATAATGGTCTGTTATGTCTGTTTCGATCACTCCAGTCTGTACATTTGTGAAATTATCGTGATGTATGAAGACGTGGTCGATGCAGGTTTTACTCTCTCCCACTACTCTTGTTGGTTAGTCAATCCAACACATAAACCCAGCGTCATACAACACATCCAGGTAGCGTTCAGTCTTGTTGTCAGTAAGTATCAAGTTAGCATTAACATCCCCCACTAGTATATACGTCTTGTTATTAATCATGTCCCCATAATAGTTGTTTAGTGCTGTAGTAAAATTGTCAAGGTCACTATCGTGTGTCCTGTACACTGTAAGTAGGTTGCATTGTTTTGTTTAGATAAGTAAAGTCCAGACTCATACCGTACACATCACCAAGCTCTAACTCTCTCACAGACACACTCACTCTCTCACTCACATACACCAATACGCCATCATTTTTGTTTTTTACTTTAGTACTTGAATAAACGTAATATCCCTCTAACTGAATCCCCAACCCTGTTCCGCCAAGCCATGTCTCCCCTAAAATTATAAAATCAAACTGTGTTTTAATTTGGTTTAAGTGTATTAATAGTGAATCAAAATTTTTATTGTAGCTTCTAATATTAAGATAAAAAACCTTAAAACTTTGTTCCTCTGAGGAAAACGCCAGATCAATATTTTGAAACTTTTCAACAGAATAACAATTTTAATTTTCTATACTCTTCAACCTCAAGGTCAAAATTGTTCATTTATGAATAAAAATAATTAAGAAAAAATGGGGGAAATTAAAGAAATGTTTCAATAAACAGAAATATAAAATAAAAGAATCATTTTCAACCCACCCGCCCTGTTCTAGTTCTTATATTATCTATGTACATGTTTTATATTAAACTGAAATGTAAACTTAATTTTAATTTAAAATACATCAATGAAAAATTACTTGTTTTCCTTCATAAAATTGTTAGACATATTGATAGGAGTTTAATAAGAACAAACGAAGTGTCCTATAAAAATAAAATAAAATACAAAGAAATTTAATTTGTGCATATATGTTTATAGGGTATTTTAAATAGAGAAGTTACAGTAAATAATCCAATTAGCATGAAATTACGAGTTACTGAATTATTAAATATGCTTGAAACTGGGTTAACCATATTATACACTAGGACTTACGAAATAATCAGATTGTGGCCCTACATATTTATTACTATAACAATTAATATAGGCAATAGTTTCCTATCAGTGATAATAAACATTATTTAGTAAGTTATAACTTTATAATGTTAGGTAACTATTATATGATTACATACAATAAGAATTACAGTACACTTAATAAACAGTGGGCAAGATTAAATACACAGTTCCTTTATTAGTAATCAAATCATACTAAGAATGCAAAGCATAATATTGTGCAAACATCTCCTATTACACTAATAATGATGGAAATAAAATAAGTGTAACCTTTTAAACTAATTTTTATAAAGATTATAACATTAGCTTAGTTTAACATAAACACCATTGTAGAGTAAATAAAACTGATGTACTAAAAATCCTATTTTAACTAGATATGTAAATTATTAGTAGAATCCTATCCTTATACAGGTTTTGTGTTCTTTTCAAATTTTGGATAACTGCTACTTGTATTTTGTATATATTCAATCAATAATGTATTCTATTTTTAGCTGACAGTATTGTTACCACTCTTAATAATAATTTTTTATAGTAAACATGTTTTAGTAAATAACGTTCCAACAATAGTAAAAAAAAACACACTAACTATGGTTTAACCTTTATTTTTAAAATTTCCTCTTAGATTTGTTTTTCTGTCACAAAAAAATTAGGGTTTTAATTAGTAATTACACTCTGAACCGTAACACTGGTTTTGCTGTGTATTCAAAATAGTTTGTTTTATATACGTTAACATATATAAGTATAAAAAACCATTTTTTCAATCTTTAGTGACCCCCTTCAAAGGTTTCAAAAAATAGTTACACATTTATATCTATATACATTTTAAGTTAGGTGACGTTTGAAATTTAAAAATGTTGATATTGATTTTTATAATTGGTTACTATTAAAATTTACTCCAGTATCTTCTAAACATATCTTACTTTTTAACTCTAGTTGAGCTGGGTGATGCGTCCATATGGCGCCTTAAGGTGTCGTGTTCGAACCACCATACGCCGGTGAGGTGTCATCTGGTGCCGTGTTGTCCTCAGATGTAGTTGTTCGTGGTCCCGCAGCTACCATGTTGGCACCCTCGCAGTCCTGCACTCTCACAGCTTGCGAGTCTGCTGTCTTGCGTACCAAAATCTTGCCGTCACTCACCCAGGCGTAGGCGAGCTTCTTCTCTTTGACCAGGGTCTTCGCGTGTCCTAGAAGTTGTCTGTTGTGTGCCGTGAGGTGTTCATTGACGTACACAGGGCTTGCTTGAGTGTCGGGGACAGGTCCGTAGTCTCGATCTTCTTCCTCTTGGCTGCGGACAACCACACGGCTCTGGTGTATCTTGACACAAACTGTATTACTATGCCTGGAGCCAAAACGTTCTTAGTGGGTCTCGACAACCGGTGTGCTATAGAGATGTCCTCATTTGCATGATTCACACCCAGGGCCTGGGCGACCATTCTCACTACATTGTAGATATCCTCATTACGAGAGTAAGGGATTCCTCTGACTTCTATGTTTCGGTTTCTCGAATACTGCTGAATTTCGTTAATTTCATTTTGCATGCTGCCAACCTTCTTGTCTGATAGGGCGTTTTTATTGTATAATTCTTTACATTTAACTTTAAGGTCTGCATTTTCTTTTTCAAGCGTAGTTAATTTTGTTTGTACTCCATCTAGCGTAGTGCTGATATTTTTGAGTGTAATTTCAAGTGCAACGAAACTCTCTTTATTTTCTTTGCTGTTTTTAAGCATTTCTTGTTGTATAGATTTCAGAATACTCATAGCTGCTGTATCCTCCAGACCGGGGCGTGTAACCGCTGGCACCTCCGGCTTGCAGTCCTCACACCTCCACTCCTCAATCTGCTTCTCTGTCATACCCTCCAACTTAGCCACCGTTCTGACACGACAACACGCCACATGAAACTCCTTTGCACATTTCTCGCACTTAATAACTTCTTTGCGATTTGATATTAACTGTTTACACTTACCACAAACCATAGATTACGCCTTTCAAAAAAATAAATGCGAAAAAATAAAATATGTCTGACACACCTCCACGCTAGTCAGTAATACACTTGTTATGAAGAAACAATAAACTTGTTAAAATTATTACTTGTAAAAAATATTACTTGTAAAATTGTTATAATATCACTTTACATGCAGTTGCATACTATTCATCAGGAAAGAACGGGCAGGTAGGTTGAGCAAACCTTATCAAGCGGAGCGGCTTATCATACGACCTTCCGACTCAGTGGCCTGATAAAGACTGATAAAGACTGTATATTACCATTATACAGTCCTTAGTAAATAGAAATCAATGGCATTAATAGCTAATATGTAGGAATATGCCACGCAATGTGTCACCTAACAAGCCTTGCAAAGATTAAGTGCAAAATAATTGCTATTGTATTATTTTTCTGACCATATTAACTCCAACGTAATAGAATTATATGCACACTCTTATATCAACTTCATCAGACAACCTGCAACAGTAAATGGTGGTCTTAATAAATCTCATACTCATTATATGTATACTAACCAAACTAACCATTAATGGTAATAAACCAAATTTATAATGAAGTCTTAAAATTAAGATGCAAAGCATTATGTATTTATTTAAATTTTTGCAATTTAAGTGTGAACTCAAACTTCTGAGTTTACTTTAAGACTTCAGATTCAGGATTTATATTTTGTAATTGTAAGGATCTTTAAATAAAATAATCAGGAGTTTGTTGCTAATGTATTGCTCAATTATCGATATGATCCACAGACAGATATACAAATAGAGAAGAAAGTTTATTGAGAGAAAAGGGACTTTATATCAGCGTACCGACAGCGACAACAAGACTATTTACGACGATGCTAATAACATTATAAATCTGGAGAAAGATAGTAAAAAAAATTAGGCTATGTTAGGGAATGTTTCCAAACAATGTATTAAAGTCATTAAGCGAAGGGTTGTAAGGGTAAAATAGAATCCGCTAATGGGCACCGGCTGGGCCTGCTCAAAGCCAAGCTTCATTTAAAAGTCATGTTTTTAGGTTTTATTTCTTTGTTTTCTTTAGTCCTACAATTTACTGATACCTTGCCTTGCTTTGTGATGCTGACTGTTGAGTCCTTTATCCATGTTTAAAACTGCTTAATATAAAATTCACATCATTGCAGAAATTGTCGATTAAAAGAAAATCATTACTCGAGTCGAATATTGATTACTGTATTAGATTTGTTTTGGTATTAATAATGAAAATAAAATTAGGTAATTTGCTTAAACATTTAAAAAGTTCATACACTTTTGGAAATAAACTTGTGTTATAACATATATTTAAATAAGACATGTGGTCAATGCGCAGTCTTCAGAAAAAAAGTTTTTTTGTTTCTTTTAGTTAATTAGTAGAAATGTGATAAACATTTCGCAGATCTATAAACATTTTACTAACATATACTATCAGAAAAATACATTTTAACTTCACAAACAATACATTTTCAAATACAATCTCGTTATTAGGGATACATAAAATATAATCTCATTATCTCATGTTTTATAGTTGTGGTTTATTAGTAATGGCATTTATTGTTATTGCTTATTTGTAGTATACTTCTTTATAGTTAGAAGTATATTGCAGCTATAATAGTCAGAAGAAACCCTCTTAACCACCCTTGGATCGCTCTCGTTCTAGGAATTGAGTCACATCTATTTATAGCCACACTTAGGGTACGATCAATAAACACGTCATAACAGGTCGACGTTTTTATTACCTTTGTTACGAGTTATTTCTTGTACAATACAACTTTCCCTTCTATACTTCTTATATTTTGTTGTCAATCTTTTTATATAGTGTATATTTAATGCAATCAGCGACTGGTATGAAACTTAAAATAGGTTTCTTTTCAATATTTGTAGTTTAAATAACAAATATAATCGTCTAAGGTTTATATTAAAAGTCAATGACACGATTTGATTTCAGTACATTGTTCCCTTGCACTTCACTTCCTAGCTCATCTGAACATTTAATATTGAACAGTGCAATGAAACCTAACATGAAAACAAAAAAAATACTGGGTTTTGAAGGAAGATATCTCGAGAAATATTTCATCCCTAGACTATAAAATCGGCATATAACCTCAATTTTACATCGATAAGAATGATATCTTTGAAACGTCATTTTTTGTGTCAATATCATTTTGGTATTACTGTCTATATGTGTAACGGCCCGCAAGAAATCCAAATAATAAAATGAGATATGAAGTATAAATTTTTTACGCAATCTCAGTGAAGTAGGTTAGGTAATACCAGGTGTAATTTACTCCTAACTAGTATCTATAAATATAAAAGTGATTAATTTTGTATGTCATACGGACTGTATAGAGGCAACTTTCGTTTAAGAAAACAGTATTAAGATATATCAACGGAATAATAATATTATGCACAAAAGGTTGTACCGAATGACGATAACACATGGGGGTGGTGACTATTGAGGTCGTAGTAATAAATACTCGAATTGAAAAGTTTAATTATAAGTTCAATTTAATTAAAGAAACTTACAAGCACCACTTTTAGTTGGTAAATTAAATCTATGCCTTGCCACGTTGCTGCCAATTAGAGGACAAGAACTAAAAATGTATATCTGATAGGTGGGCCTAAAATATCCAATGTTTGTTTCCTTTATTACAATAAAATATTCATACGCTTGCCAATTAGGTAGTTAGTCCGTCGATAATTTAGTTCCGGAACATTGGATAAATAATAATATTAATTTGTACTGGCTAACTAGGTTGTGAAATGTTGCATTATATAAAATGGAACTAACTAACGGTACAAGGTTTACATTTTAAGTAAATTAGAATTGAATTATTGTTGTAATACTCAATGAAACCACAACTGAGTTTTACATAAATATAAGTTTATATTCTGGCATAAGTTCTTTACTTTAACGTATTTTACATCCAAGAAGAATCAAAAATTTAAAGGAAGTATAAAGACTGGTTCACTTACAATTAACTATATCTATAACTATGTGGCAAACATTGTCTGAAGATTGTCGATGACATGTCTCTCTCGGGACTCAGAGACATGTCAACATTGTGTAAATGTTATCAGCTTCCAACCAACTACACATGTCACTGATGTTCTTCACTCGTTCCTATACAACTTCTCTGCCAATTGAAACACTCATCCAATATTTGTGAACAATGGAAACAGTGCTCTGTTGTATTGCAATACGTCCCTGGAGATAAAGACGGAGCTTTGTGAGCTAACATATATTCTGTCACAAAGAGTTCTTATATCAAAAGGTACCTAAAAGATTGACAGTTATAAAATAATGTGTCATATTTCTCACTTATAAAACAGTCAAAATCGGAATCCCTGATTTTTAAGCCTATGGTAGAATGTTGTCAATAATGAACGTGATATTAATCAAACATTTATAGCCTTCTGATCTTCACCTTATCTACAGTAAGGGAAAGGATAAGGCTTCTGTATCAGATTCATTGAGTAATGCAAGTATCGGTGTATTTTAGTGATGATTTCGAACTTTTATTCGCGTATTACGGATATTTGATTCATTGATAGTGTACATGTAGCGAGAGGCCAGAGAGAGGCAGAGAATATTAAGACAGTTGTATAACCTTATTATATAGCCCAACATCTCTTATTGGCTGAGCCTTAGCAAATCCTATCACTCGAAGGTTTAAGAGAATGTCTTATATATCTGTCATTCTGTATATCTGCATCGCTATCTACATGATATCTGGAAAACTAATTGACTTAAAGAATGATAATAGTACACTTACCTTCATTTCAATAAGACGATCACTAATTTCGATGATGATGCATGCAACTCCTTAAAATTTGAGAGTAGTTGAGTATTAACGAATATTGTTACATTGACAATCTGATTAACAAACTGAATAACCCAACATCTCAAGTCCCCTATTTTAATAAAAACAAACCACTCAGCTAAGAGGTTTACTATATTTAAAGAAGTGAGTGAAAAATGTTATTATTTTAGTGGGATACTTAATTTAAATTTAACGTGTAATGTCAATATACTGCAGATAAAATTAAAATTAAAAATTAAATTGTTGCGCTTTAATTTCATTACTAACTCTAAATTTGTACAGCAGTTTATGCATCTTAGTAAGGTTATCGTTTGGCATGAAAATATTTGACATATTTTTCAAAATTGGCCCACCTCAAATGATTGCCTAATTAAATATGGTTTGACCATTAGTTTATGGATTTTAACGTTAATATAGTTTTCGTTCTTTTATTGTGTAAAAAATTTGCTATTTTACAATATGGATAATGTGCTATTGTGGCCAATATTATAATTATTCTTTTCTTTTGAAGATTGGGCTACTAGGTTTTATATTGAAACTAAAGTACCTTTTTTAAATTACAGTAGGCGAAGGTGAAGTACTTGCCTCCTTTCTGACATTCAACATCCTAGGTTTGAATCTTGTCAAGTTGTAAAGTTTATACGATTCTTTACACAAGGTCGTGATAGTAAGTGGATTAGTCAAGGACTCGTCTCATCCTTGGATGGCAATCAATTACGAAGCACCTTAAAGAAATCTGATAGGCTAATACATTTAATTATTCAATGGATTATTTTTAAGTTAGGCAGGCCACAGCTTTAATCTCAATTAGTCTCAATTAGGGTTTTATTACAGGACTATCTATTTATTAACCAATAACCTACCAAATAGTTAATTTCTCCCTGCTAACAAAATGCCAAGAAGGTGATAGAAATTTGGACTTCCTGGGCCTAGTTGACGTAAAACCTACAAGTTCCCAGGAGTTTCCACACTGGTCACAACTAAGGTGAAGAAAACTTGTTCACTCCTTACCAATTCACTCTTTCCATACTTAAGGATAAAACTCATTAGTTGCTTTTTGTTTAATACGGACCACTGTTGATTATTACAATATTAGCAGTTACCCGCGGCTTCGCACGCAATTTTCTGTTGAAAACCTGGAATATATCTATGTATTCTTTTTCTATAACTTAATACACAGTATAGAGATAATCGATAGTCACTCAAAGCTATTCCTATCTCCTGATCCAATTTAGATTTACTTTAAAAAAACAGAGGTTTGGGATCCTAAAATCGTAAAGTGAAACAGTTTTTAAAAAATTAGCATTTACCACCCGCATTCCATGATAATTTAATGAAGTTCTTCGATGGCTTCAGCAACAATAAGAATTGGCCTTTTTATCTCAATGACGAAAGTTTATCGTACAACTAAAATGTTGCTGCGGTCAATATGGGTCTGTTCTGGTCGTTTAAATTCACCCCCGGTGTTTTGGCATAATAAGTCGCCCACCATTATCTTTTTATTTTCATTAGCAAATGTAAACAGATGTTTCAGAATGTTTGTCGAATTATAGCTGTCAACAGCTGTTTAGTGCCAGTTTAATATGAATTATGAAACGTCATTACGTTTTCGTTCTTATCACAACATTCGAATGTAAACACACAAATTTTTCAATTTGAATTCGACTTTATTAGGTGAAATGAATGTGTTATGGGTGGTAAAAAACACTCTAAATGTTAGTTCAGACCAAAAGCTGTACCTGTTCCAAATTTCAGCACAATCCGTATAGGAGTTTCAGCGTGATTCGAGGCCAAACCTCCAAACATACAAACTTTCACATTTATAATATGAGTGGGATAGTATATCAGCAAAAACATCTGCTTTTTAATGATAAATATCTCTGTGAGATCCCAGTAGTCAAACTATATAAAGCGTCTGACTTTCACTTATTGCCAGTACTATCGACCTTATACTTAGTTTTGCCTTTTTCATAATATTTTGCTTGTTTAAAAGAACTTCACTGACCCAGTCGCCTGTGGAGACAGATAGAATAAGACTACTTAAAAGACATTTCTTTAAAACATGTTGGGAGTATATACCATTCATGTTTTTGTAGGTTGTCATGCTATATTTGTCATCATGTAATAAAATAGAGAATTACCGAAATTGTAACGCTAACTTTAATACAGAAGTGAGAATAATGTACGACATATTGAATGATAAGTTAACTTATCAACCGTCTGCTGCTGGATATATTTTTCTCAGGAGTAGTTTCTTGTTAGTGAAGAGTGACATTCTCAGAATTGGCAAGATGAACAGCATTGTTTTCTCTTCTCACTCAACCTCTTGACGTATTACTCGAACGTTTTAGGTTGCAGAGTAAATAATAAATTTGTATGATGATTAATGGAATCATCATAAGATTCCTGCGAATTTTTCTAAGAGGGAACACTTACACGGCACATAAATATTCTCTTAATACCTTCAAAGTCAGCCATGCCACGTATTACACCCTAAGAATTCTTCTCAAAAAACCATCAGGACAAACTGTCAAGATTCGAATTCAGTTAGCGTAAAAAAGTGTGTGAAAACTTAAATTACAGTTACAATTCATACGGAAATCACAAGCTAATAATAAAGCATTCATATTTTATTAAATGCATTTTATCCACAATTTTATGGTGATTTAGAAAGAAAAAAAAAGAATCATGTAAGTTAATTCCATAGAATACTAAAACAACCGTTTGTATCAACAATCTTTTAAACATTTATCTCACTTTGAAACTTGTCGACTCATTTGCTTTTTACCTCACCTTTCTACTTCGTTAACTTTATTATGTCACTACATTACTTAAAAAACACAATTAATTTCATCTATTGAAAAACTCAAATCGTAACCAACTTCTTTATATACTCGTATTATGTATACATACAAATTAATTGTTTATTTGCATGTACTTTAATATTAATTATTAAACATCTTTCATCCAATTATTGTAAAAACACTAAGTGATAGATGTTTCGGTTGCGTCCAAACTTTTACCTTTACTGGTTTTCTTTGTTTTTTAAAATGTAATTTATACATGCACAAACATGCCAAGAGGATAAAAGGTATCTATTATGCTAAAGTTGCATTAATAAAAGAAATTACATTATGTTTATAATAAAGAACAAATAGAAGGGAAATAAAAGGGTTCATATATACCCAAAGTCTCCTTGGAATCATCGCAACACGTGAACGAGTCTTTAACGACTTGGTTAGATATTTGTACATTGTTAATCGCGTTCTAATAATGAAGTATTTTTATACTTGACAGTGAATTATTGTTTGTAAATACATGTCAAAGTAACTAAACCTTAGTTTAGAATTAACAAGCAGCTATGATTTAGTTAACAATTTGCACGAGCTGGGGAGTTCCCAGCTTTCAAGGATGACGTCATTGTGCTAATCTCTCCGTACATTAGCTCTGTCCCTGAAGTTTGCTCGCAGTGAATGGATGGAAAGTTCAACTATTGTTATACTCTACATGTCAGATGTTAAACTTTCCTACAAATTTATAAAGGGGTTCTACCGAACACATGCTCTTCATCTGTTATAATTTAAGTTTGCCTTTGGTAAATTATTATCACTAAACGTTATCTTTTACCATTTTATGGTATTGATTTATTAACATTGTGTAATTTTATAAGTAATTTGTCTGGGTAATTGAACATTTATATAATACAAATGAAAGCTGTCCTTTAATTTTATATTCCTTCTATTGAATTCTGCTATGGGAAATGAATATACAGAAGACCTTTTTAAAGAATATTTGAAATAATAAAACCAAATAAAAATAAATAACTTAGATGAACTTCTAGAGCTAATTTCACTTACATTTTAAAGTCATATTTAGAAAAAATAGAAGAGGCCAAAAATCAGACATGATATCTAATGTTTTTAAAAATAAATATAAAATGTGTAGGAACATAAAAATTTTGTATTGAAAAGTTATAATAACTATACATAGTGGTAAGAAAAACTTTTTAATTTTATTTAAATTTTAAAAGAAATGCAGTGTAGTAAATTAATACTATGCAAACAGTAGAAATTAACGAAACAAAGTTCAAAATTAAGGAAATATTCTTAAATTAATTCTTTTAATTTTGAAGAACGCATACATCAAACCGAGTTAAAAATTACTTGTTATGCAGTATTCTGTGTTCCGTCATGATATACCTGTTAAATTATGCATTCAATAATATGATTTAGATATTTATGATTTAAATACGTACCTGTACCTGTATAATAAATCATTAAAATAACATTAGAAAAGTTACTGTTCTGTATAAAGTACCATTCATAAAATATGCGGATGAATGCTTTACTGGAGCTTATACCTCAAGGGATTAAGAAAATAAATGTATGCAGAATGTCAACACGATATCTCTAAAAACGATGAACTTGAAACGTTGAATGAATCTTCATGTCTGTATGACGAACGATGAGTTTGGTGGTACTTCGTGTCACTACATAGGATTTGGCTGAGCGTTAAGGAGCTATCTTACATTCGTGTTATGGGTAACCATGAAGACAACGAACAGATCATACAATAACCAAGATTGTAAACAGATATGGCCACACCCGTATACAATTTTACAAGTGATATTTCGTACGTATAGGTAAGATCTTATAACATTCTATTGATCATCTGATGCTTCGTTGATTAAATTATATTACTTATGAGTAGTTACAAAATTCAACATTGTTGTCGTTATGGAGCCATAAATCCTTATCTTAACCAAGTCATTTTGTAAAAAACTACTTAAAATGTTAATTTTTTACGAGCTTTAAACCAATCAGCGGCCACGGCTAATTAACAACGGTTTGAGGTCCGGACGTTTAAACGGCAAAAGTACCAAAGCTCCGAAACCGATATGTAAAGAATCATATATTTCACATAACTGGAATTTACAATTTATAGGACTAGTTTTAAACGCTCTATGACAAAATTTATTACTTTTATAAATTGATAAAATTGTATAATTGTGACTTATTATGTATCATAATGCATTACAGGAATTTCTGAAAATTTAACGATTACAATATTGTAAAGAGGAGTAAAACATTTCACTAATTATATAGAATGTTATAGGTTATACATTTATTCGCAGAGGTAGGGTATTACTTGAAATGCAAAATATATTTGTTAAGAGCTAATTAAAACACAATTTTCATCGTTTATGAAATATAAGATCTACAAGCCGTTACATTACAGAGTTCTAATATTATCGCTAAGGAAATTCAATGAAATATTATAAACTGTCTGAATGTAACATTTATACGTATATATATAAAGCATTTTAACTTCTACTAAAGAATAATAAAAATAATATTGTTCAGAAGTTAAAAAATAAATGCAATAGTTAATATTTAAATATAAAAAATCTATTAAAGGGATTTCAAAATAAAGGAAATTTTCCTAAATTATAACTGAGATTTTTCAGTATTATTACTAATACATACCAAAAAGGAGTTTATTATTTGAATATCAAGATTATAGTTGTATAGAATCTCCCGCAGTATTTTAAACCTTCCCTTGCGCCCCATAATCTCGACATTCTCTGTTAGTGATTTGCCACTTAAGGAATTTAAGATTAAGTGATACATTGGTTTTTGCTGTACCCACTGTGGGTTCAGCTGGAAGATATAAACCAGCTAAAAGTGAACATAAATGTGGAAAAGAATTAACTCAGAATTTAACCTGTTATTGTTTTCAAATTTAAACCAAATAATTAAATTTTGAAAACCAGATCTATACAAAAATTAAGTGGTCATTTCAGTCTCGCCAATTTATGTTTTACAACTAGTTTGAAAGACAAATTCTATTGTTCGCTGGGATTTTGCTCATGATAAAACGTTAACTAGCGATTATATCCAAGAAGCGAGTAAAGTGATAACCATACTTTTGCTCCGTAAAAGAGCGAGATAAATAATTACGATAAATGTGATGACCATTTTTGGATTTAATAATATGCAGCACCATCGCTGGTATTAAAATATTTTGATTATCTGAGCCGAATATTGAAAAATAAAACCTTTGGTTTATTACAAATTACATTAAATAAAACACAGACACCTTTAAGCATTAAATATTTAACTACGGGGTTTATTCGTTAGATACATGTGTTGACACACCAATTAAAAAACGGCATGGTGTCATAATGAGGACTGTTGTAATATGTGAATCTCAATATCCAAGTGGTAGTTTAGCCGAGCGTAATGAGTTGTTTTATAATGCATTGTTACTAATGAGGATGAGTGCTACATTTTGCAGTACCCGACTGTTTGCGCTATGATTGCTGTTGGCGTAAAAGAAGAAACATCATCACTTAGTTCAATAGTAATAATAATAATTAAACTGATAAAATTCATTGCATAACGTAAAACACTAAATATGTGAATGTAACACCATTACAGGGATTGTCTATCAATATTTAATGTACCTGTAAACCTTTAGCTACCGTAATTGATACTATATAGCAATGATAAAAATTACAATAGTGGACGGCAGCGTAGGTTTTCATATTATTACGAAATAAATGCATTATATCTTAATTAGACATCTTCGTCTTCTAATATTTTTATAGTTATGATAATAATAATACATACATGTGAATTTTATTTGAATTAAATGCTATAAATATATAGAACACTGACTTTTAGATTGTTAGAATGAAAATATTTAAAAATGATAATTAATAATATTTTTAATCTGCTTTGTTCAACCTAAAATTTAAGTTCCATGTTTTTTCTAATTCCTTGCGAATTTTTTTCTGTTACCTTTTAAATGTACTGCAGCAAATTAATAAAATATTCCAATGGCCTGGCATGCGGACTATGTACGAGGACAGGATGGCTCAAAGTTCACCCACCCAAGCAGTTGCTACGCTCGACGTTACTTGACTCTGTTATCCTGAAATAATCGCGCCCTACCATCACCACTTTTCCATAGACTTTTGTGACTGGTATGGAAAAAGGAGTTTAAAGGCTTGGAGCAATTGGGAAAAACATTAAATTAGTATAAAATTTTACTAAAACAATACTTTTCCAGTATAGATTATTATTTACACAAGGCCTTTCAAAACCAAAGGTTTCATCATCAGGCGACTCTACAAATAAATAAAGGTTAAAGAATTATTGAAATAAATATTTTGGAGGTGGCTCGATTTTTATATCGATCTCAATTTGCCCTAGTAAATTTTTTATTTTACACACATAACAAGACGTGTTCTCTTAAGGAATGTGTTCTGGGTGATCAATAATGTGCTGAACCTGTTGAGATCTTCTAGAAAAAATCTTAATAAGGTTTTTTATTTTTTTAATCCACAATATAATTATGTGAGAATAAATATTTTTTTAAATTTGAATATTGAAAAAGAAAAGGTAATGCAATTTTTGTCACATTTAAAAACAAAATTGGGAATGGTAAAGGATTCTGAAATTATATTGCCACGTAAACAAGTTCCCCAAGCACAGCCGTAGCTGTGCGGTTAGGTAAAAAATAATATATTAATTGAGTCCAGTACTTATCTTAATGTCTGACCACTTACTGTCTGTTTCTTTCTGGAGTATTTACACTTCACATAACATATATTTCTACTACAAATAAAAGAAGTAAAATTAAAACAATAAGATCTCTTTCTCTCTTTAATATATATAGTATTTATCTTATATTTACTGCTAATGCAATTACTAGACTTTCATATTAATGTCTAAAAATGCCTAGCGTAAATCTGTTCAATTCCACTACCAGTTTTCATTAACACTTTCATTTAAAAATATACAAACTTTAAATATTTAAAGGAAAACATAACAATGAGTACCATTTTTATTTTACAATAGAAATGATTGAAGTATTTATGTCAAACATAATAAATCGATCGTCTAAATATTGATTGTTTTAAATTTGAGTGTGCGAGAGGCAATATGAATTATCAGCCTAGTATTGTAAACCAGGTCGTTTGTTACCGTGTTTCCGCTACTGTTAAGAATGTTCTTGTAACTTCAAAAATTAAAAATTGTATTAAAATTATTAAAAGCTTGTGAATTCCGTCAAAGATAAAACGTAGAAACTGATTAGAATCACGTGAAGTAGCATTTTATATAGTAACACATGTGCCTTAAAATATCTCTGCCATTTCAGAAAATATCAGGATTAATTTTGCACTTTTATAAATTTAGAAAAATATTCTAAAATTGACAATAAGTAACCTTTTGGGTAAGTGTAATATTTCAATATTGCTTTCGAAGCAGTTGGGATCAAAGTACAAACTAACAGGTCAACATTAATTGTGATAGGGATTTACAGGTCTCCCAGTGGAAATGAAGATCAGTTTTTTTTTTTTCAACATTCGAAGTGTTACTCACTGACCTGATTAACTATCAATACGATTACGTCTTGATGGGCGATCTCAACGTGGATGCGATGGACAGCAACCAATCATCCACCAAGCGACTAGTCGATCTGCTGAGGTCATTTGGCCTTGAACTGCTGGTCAAAACTCCAACGAGAGTGACGGCTACAACACAGTCGGCTATTGATAACATCATCACAAACGTTGAAAATGTCACAGTATCGGTGGTCAACACAGCTATCTCAGACCACTATGGCCAAGAGGCTATCATTAGTGGAAAACAAATCGAGAGAGAACCAAGAATTACCAAAACAATAAGAGACACGAGGCCAGAAAATATTTCTCCCCTCAACGCTTCCCTTTCAAAACAAAAGTGGAATTTTCTAAATTCTTAACACCCAGTAGAGTAGCAGTTTCAAATTTGCAATGAATGTTTGAATTTCCATCTCAGTCCTGCTGCCCTACAAAAACGATCAAACCTCTTCCAAAGAAGGTAAATAATACTTGGGTCACTAAAGGCATTGTGGTGTTGAGAGAAAAACTCAAGTTTTTTCTCCGAAATAAACAGAAAAAACAACCAATGAACGGTTCAAACTCTTTTTTCGAAATTATATAGAAATTTACAGGAAGGTGATCCAAGCCGCAAAAGCGTATGATCTCAAAATCAATTATTTCTTCAAAAAACGTTTCTACAACTGTATGGGGCATCATTAACAATAAACATCAAGTATCCAAGCAAATAACAGTCAAAATTGGGAAAACCCTTGTGAGTGATGCCTCTAGGGTTGCCGACGAGTTTAACGGAGTTTTTTCGTCTGTTGCTTGTGGACGGGGCCCTCGTCCATCGCTGCCACAGGGGAATCCCACGCGTAGACAGAGTCCAACAGCCTCAATGGCTCTGACTCCTGTAGTTAAGGAAGAGCTCGATAAAATCATTCAACAATTCCAAGCTAAAAAATCAGATGATCTAGAATCGAGATCCATATGGTTAATAAAACAATGCTCTAAGCATATCGTGAAACCACTGACTTTGTCTTTTAACTCAGGAGTTTTTCCGTCTCTCCTAAATATTGAAAAAGTGCATCCAATTTTCAATAAAGAAAACCCCTGATCAATAAATAACTATCGGCCCGTCTCAATTTTGCCTGTATTGAGCAAAATATTTAAAAAACTTTTTCTAACGAGAATGCTGTATTTCTTAAATAAAAACGACCAGCTTTCTGAACACCAATTTGGATTCAGAAAAAATAAATCGACGATAGACGCAGTGGTGAGTCTGGTTGATATGGTTGTAGAGGGTCTAGAACGTCAGGATCACACATTAAGTGTGTTCCTTGACATTTCTAAAGCATTCGACTGCGTTGACCATGAAATACTGCTTGACACATTACATTCTCATGGCATCCGAGGTGTGCCGCTCTTATGGCTTAAATCATTTTTAAGTCAGAGAACTCAAGTGGTTCAGATCTCAAACCAATTTTTTAAACCAATTCAACTGAGTTACGGAGTCCCTCAGGGCTCTATACTCAGTCCAATCCTTTTCATGTTATACGTCAACGACGTACATTCATCGCTGCTGCATGGTAAAATTGTGCCGTATGCTGATGACACGACTCTCTGTTTCAGAGATAACACACAAGAAGGTTTGGAGCTACAATCCTTAGTCGATATCAACAATTGTGTGCAATATTTCAATAGCCTCAACCTTCAAACGAATTCTTTGAAATCCAAAGTGTTGAATTTCACACTGCGTCCAACGGACTCCCAATGTGGGTCAGCCGTCATGTTGGCAGATTCCATATTGGAAGTCTACTCCTCAAAATTCCTTGGAATACTCCTCGACCGAGGGTTGACATGGAATAATCACATTGACCATGTGTGCGCCAAACTGTCCTCAGGAATATATGTTTTGAGGTCCTTGGCCCGGTACTGCCCCAGTCAGGTACTGATTGCGGTATATTATGGGCTAATTCACTCTCACCTTTCCTATGGAGTGGTGTTCTGGGGGCCTGTACAGGCAATAATTTCCTGAGGGTGTAAAAATTGCAAAAAAAAGCTATTCGTATCATAGCGAAGTTGAATTTCAGTGAGTCGTGCAGGACAGCATTCAAAACTTTGCAACAGTTGACTTTGCCCAGTCTCTACATTTTAGAAACTTCTTGGTTCTGTTTGTCTAAATGTGCCCTAACCAGGGGACGTGACATACACGGGTATGAGACTAGAGGCAGAGATAACTACCGTACTGGAAGACACAGAACGGTGGTTTATGAGCACTTGCCTTCGCAGGCAGGTGTTCATTTCATCAACAGTTTGCCAAATTTTATTACAAACGCCCAAACGCCCAAGGCGTCAAAAGCTCGTCTTAAGCGCTTCCTGGTGTCAAATGCATTCTACAGCGTTGACGAGTTTCTGGCGTTTAACTGGGAGACCGCCCAATTTGATGACTGAATCCAGCGCTGGAAGTGGGTTGAGATTGGCGATGGATGAATGAGACTGGAATGCATAAAAATTATGTAAGTTTGGACGTGGTGGTAATGTGTATGCAAATTTTAAATTTATAATTCATTCTGACGTTTGCCATACAATGTGTAATTGTGACGAGCAATTAAAGATTTGATTTGATTTGAAGATGGTTTAGGTTTTTTTTAATTTTATTATGCTTTCAATGTTTTTATATAATTCATAAAATATATGAAAGGAAGAAAATTAAATTGCTCAAGGATTTTTATCTAAAATCTATAAAAAATTAACGATTATTTAAAACACGTTCTCAGACTCGCCGCGTAAAAGAACCGGTTAAAGGCAACTTGTGCTACTGAATGCTTTCCATTCACGCCTCCTTCAGTTACATTGAAAAAGACTATCTCCTATCATTTACAAAGTACGAGTGCTCTTCCTGTATCAGTTTGTTAGTGAAGTATTGTGAAAAGTAAGTAGGGTAGTCAAGTGTCATTATTAAAGTAATATTCTGTCCATCTAGTACATGCAAGACATAAGTTTAAAAAATAATTAAACGTTATTTCAAAGTAAGAACTAATGTACTTTTATCAATGTTATTTGACATATTGATGAAAACTAGTCCTTATTTGAATTTTTATTCTATCATAGTAATTATGAATATAAAATAGATAAAAAAACATGATTAAGATATAATACAAAATATATTAAAATTGATCATAGTTCACTGTTTTAATGGGTTTATTGGTATTAGGTTAATCTTTAAAATTTAATTTTAATAAACATTGAATCCCAAAAAGTACTTGTTCCGCGGGGACACAAACCCGGATCTCTCACTTGCCGGGTGAATGTGCTACCATTACACCATTGAGCCCTCACTTTTGACGATTCAATTATTTTGTATTTGGCCATATCTGTCACATATACGTTTAAATAACCAAACTAACATATGATCGGAAGACCAAATACCTGTCAAATGACTTTTATTTACATTAAATTTGAATAAATGGCAATAGTCTTATTTAATTTCAATAAACATTGAATCGAAAGAGGTACTTGCTTATGTATATGTGTGCGTGTTTTGAATGAATTTCTTTATGACCTAATAATGATATTTAACTCTAATTCACAGATTCCGGTACATCTTATTGTGTACATAATGAATGATAGAGACTTTATATATGTTCTGGATGCTTAATTCAAATGATAAAAGTTTACCTCACTACAAGAAAAAAATTCATTCTAATATAAATGACTTAGGAAAATACCGGTTGAAAACTTGCTTACTAACGGAGTCAAGTCAAACGAATTTCCGGTTCTTTCAAAAAAGCTCATATTTCAAGATCTAAATTAGCTCAGCATTTCAGTTTCACGGTACGTAGGAGAGACGTTTTGTGATCAGCAAGCCAAATAACTGTAGTTTGTATCAAGTCTGAAATGAAATACCCTGCGCCAGGGCTGACTTTTAATTAAAAGGGTTTCATAATTTAGATTCCACTATTCTTTTTTGCCTGCGCTTCATACGTACATTATATTCTGGGATTTCTGATGAATCTTGGGTTGGTTTTGGTATGAAATAAAATTCTTTTGGAAGTTTATGAATTTATAATACTTACATTATATTGTTATATATTTAATCAAAACATACTCCAATCCTAAAGGAGTATTAAGATTGTATAAAAAGCTGAGGGATTTTATATAAATGTTAGAATACAACAGTATATAGTATTAATCGGTTCATTTTTAATTAAGATTAGTATTTATTAATTTAAAGTAAGATTTTCACATTGTTTTGTAGAAACTAGGTTTCAGCTGAACTAAGAAAGGTATTATAACCCTAAAATTGTGTAGAAGTGTAACTTCAATCTATTCTTAATGTTACCTCTTATCTCAAGGTTATATTATTTACTAATTAAATCCCTGAATTATCGCAATACGTTAAGAAATAACCAATTGTTTAGAAGTAATTTGGTTATTGAGTGAACAGTAAGGAAAACAATCAACACGTAATGCACGTGTGGTGGGCTGAATCAATGACAATATTGAGTTAAGCTTCCTTTATCCTCCCATTTATCCATCGTCTGAGATCTGACTGTGGTACAGATAGACTCCTGAATTCCTGAGGTCTCGTCTGGCTGATGAGATCCATTTCTCGTCGAATTTCTATAAATATCATCAGACAGTCATGGCCTCTGAATTCTATAAATATCATCAGACAGTCATGGCCTCTGAATTCTATAAATATCATCAGACAGTCATGGCCTCTGAATTCTATAAATATCATCAGACAGTCATGGTCTCTGAATTATATAAATATCATCAGACAGTCATGGCCTCTGAATTATATAAATATCATCAGACAGTCATGGCCTCTGAATTCTATAAATATCATCAGACAGTCATGGCCTCTGAATTCTATAAATATCATCAGACAGTCATGGCCTCTGAATTGGGCAAAACTGTCGTGGCAATTTATGTAAATTATAAAATACTATTTTGCTCTTTCTTAAGTGAAATAAATGGCTTGGCGTCATTCATATAGAGTAAAAAAATAATAAAAATTTTTTAAATTACTATACATTCTTTATCAGTGATCTGAAATATTTTGTAAATACATTTGGGCTTACTTGTTTAATGAAAATCTTACAAACATTTGCAATAATTTATTTACCGGAAGAGAGCTACATTCAGATACATGTATTTTTTTATTAGATAAAGTGTTCTTCTTAAGTTTTTATAACTGTCAAATAACTGACTAATAACACTTTCTAAAATATCTGAACGTTCCAAATTTACATTACGACATATACGACGTCAAATCAAATAAATCTAATTCCAACTGCGGATCGTTACCGAATGCAGCTGCAGCTCCTGCCGACTGGTAATGACATTTTAGTTTCACGATTGTCAACTTATTTATTATTCATTAAAAATAATAAGTATAATCTTATTTTATTATAAAAAATTCTTCGCACAAATTGTTTCAAAACGGAAGTCTCACAATTACACAAAATATCAAAATTAAGTTTTAAATCAGTGGTTTTGGATGATTTCAGATATTAAGTTATCAACCTTAACAATTCTTAATCAGAATTGAATTTACCTCAAAATACATCAAGTTTTAAATCGTTTGAAATTCACCTCTTAATTCAAGCAAATTTCCTTCACTAATATTTCACTTGCAACCGATCAACCTCAAAACTACTCAGAACACACTCCAGTTCATACAACCTCAGATGCCATTCCAGGATATGGTACTTTGTGCTACACCAGTCCAGGAACAGGACTGATCGTCCAACATGATCTGACGTCGGAAATTCTGGCCAATCTGGGACGTGATTTCAGGTCAAGAAAGCATAATTGAGAAGTGTCTAAAGCATAAGTGCGGGCCTCGGTGGTGCCTTCCCGGCGAAAAGAAAAACGTCCCTCGAGGTAGTACTAAAACTCAAGGTTAAATCACGAAAGCGCTCGGAAATCTTAAGCTTTGGTACTAGTAACATATTTATGATAACCTGATCTAAACTCGCTTATATCGCTTAATTAAAGAAAATAGATAGAAACAAATTGGCATACTTCTTGCCGACATCGATTCTTATTGGAAGGCAGAAAACAAGAACCAATTGTCATAAGGTAATTTAAGTTTCACCGTAAGATAAATATAGTTTTTTTTATGAAGTTTTAAAATCTACGGTGAGAAAAATATATTTGAAAATGGTGGCCTCTTGATAATACCAAAGTACGATTATGTACACAACTTTATTAGATTACTTTATGGCTGTGTGTATGATTTATAAAAAATAAAAAAGGTATTTAACGTGTTTATGACACTAAGTTTGCAGATAAATAAAAAACTAAACTGTTTCAAAAGCATGATTTAAAACGATAAAACATAAAACACTTCTTTTCTGTTCATTTTATATAATAGTTTTTTCAAAGAATTAAAAGTTCAAATAACACCGCAACTATGGAGTGGTCTTCAATGAACGACAGCTGAATTTCAAGTAACAATAAGACTTAAATTAAGCCAATCACTCTGTGATGTCTGAAATTAAAAAGAGGTCGATGACGTCATGCGAGGAGAGGTAGCAGCTATTACCTGACAGTTTATCATTGTAACTCTAGACCCTGGCAAGTTACACCTCTATGTTAATGTGTGTCCATATCGTAAGCGCCTCTACGTCATTGCACTCCTTTGTCATTTTTTATCCTTACTTTGACTTCAACTAATGTGTGTCCATATCGTAAGCGCCTCTACGTCATTGCACTCCTTTGTCATTTTTTTATCCTTACTTTGACTTCAACAGCGTGATAAAATCCTAAAATTAAATATAGGTTGATGACGTCATAGAGGAAAGGTAGCATCCATTATCTGACAGTTTATAATTGTAAAATATTGAACCTGGCATGTTACAAAATTAAGATGTGTGTGCTCATGCCTGTTATTATCTTTACTTGTTCCGATCTAGTTACTATCGTACAAGATAACTTTCCACTACAAATTTCGTCCCCTAAGTGAATAACCATTATTTAAGATTATACAAATTCTATTGACCCCTTCAAACCACCCGTATGAATATCAGTAGGGGGATTAAAAACACCATCATAGCTGCAGGTGCTGCAAAGAATCAGTAGTAGGTCCAACTAAGCCACGTGGAAATAGCGGGTGCAGTAAAAAAATGCCAAAATTATGGTTTATAACGCTAACATCTACATTATTTTCTTTCCTATTTATAACTGACTAAATACCAGATCAGTAAAGTTAGTAATGCGTTTACCCAGAGGAGTTAATCCCAAATATGCCTGAAGGATAGTGTACCTCCGTAATTAAATGTTGATATTATTGTTTGGAATATGAAATTATTTAGCAAAATAAAAAAACGAGTTTGGCCATAAACAGTTACAGCCAATTAGAATGAAACATAAACTGAGTTCTGATTGAGGGCTCAATCACTTTGGAACAAACTTCCCCTTATAAGTTGAATTATGATATCTTGTATATTAAATATACAAGTCATTGAACTGCGGTTGTAATGATATACTTAATTTTTCTTTAACGTTCATTAAAATCCAAAGTGGCTTTTGCGCACTAACCTACAAGGACATGCCCTTGATCGCTTCACCGCTATAACGCTCTTTATTGTGATCGCTTGAAACTTCTTCATTGCAACTTTAAACTGCAATCAGCTTTTTGAACACTTGAAAAAGAATATTGTAAAGTAGGTTGTACATTGCATTTCTAGAATATTCTACTTATACAAAATAACGTAAATTTGCCAATTTAAATGGTGTTTGGCTAATTATAGTTAATAAATATCAAAATGTCTTTACAGATTATTGCTAAATAAGTAAAACAAAACTAAATAAGCTGGCTAAAGTACATATTAGTTTACATCAATATCAAAATTCGTCATTGGCACTGGTTAACTTTTAAATCCTTCCAAACTAATTCACATTTCACATATATGATTTATTATATTGCTACCTATGCACCGAAATAAGATTTTTAAATTAGATATTTATTCAATTTAAAATATATTTTTAGTAAACAGTGTAAATAATTCTAATGTATCTTAGACACGATCCAATAAAAAATGTCTTCTATTAAGTGCTATTGATTCTTTATTTTATTTATTTATATTATACTAAGAAAATCACTTTTAACGTTTATCATCGTTAACGTTACCGTAACATACCATTACGTTTAGAGTAATGGAAGATATTCTGTTAATCAGGCGGTCTTGAAAAACTTAAGTAATAACGTTAACCATATACACACACAATTAAAATATCAAGTAAATAAGTGGCGATGACTTTACCGGTAATTAAAAATAAAAACCCCAGAATTCACCCAAGGGAACAAGGCTATATAAGCATTTGCCAACCATGTGAAGAACAAGCGCAGATCCGTAAAATAACGTGTCCGAAATCTAGTAATTAAAATAAAAAACTATTGATCGTCATTTTAGTTAATAACAATTAAACGCATAATTAAAATCTACAACTTAGAAGAATAATACTTAAAACTTAAACCGTTTTCTCGTCGTTAAAATTGCGATATAATTTAAATTACAAGTATAAATAATGCGTAAAATTAGTCCTCTGTATATGCAAGAAGTAACGATTAAGGTCTATCATGACTGTAAATTCCTTTAGTAAAATAAACCTAATGTATGCATGTGCTGCTACAATATACGGTAACTTGCACAACTCAACTAACGAAGAGACACAAGCCACAGAGGGAATACTGGGGTTGCAGATTACCTGGTGGTTGCGTCACACCCTCCCTCGGTAACTCTAAGGGATATGGAGTCTGGGTGCAAAGTGAGATTCCAAGTCAGGATTATGAACAGCTCGTATCTCCAGGATCTTATGTGACATACTTGTTAATTTTACCGGTTAAATTATAAACTTAGTAGGTTAATATAAGTCACAACTTTTAAACTCATTTAGAAATCTGTTAAAAACAATGCAGTTAATTCATCAATGTATTTGAAAAATAATATGAATTTCCTATTTGCGGTTGTTACAGGGCGAAAGATTCGGTTTCAATTATTTTAATAAATATTATTAAATGATTTTTAAAGCTAATACGTGGCGTCCACCAATACTAAAAACTTTTGTATCAACAATATAAAATGAATACATGAATAAATGATTTATTTCCTAAAAAACACAAATATAAGTTTCAACACAAAATCATATGCGTATTACATATGTATACTAACATATATAAAATTCTATTATGACAAATAAAACATAATTTTATTAGGAAAATAGGGTCCCAAAGGCAAAGCCTGATGAGAGATTCCACCAGATAAGTTTATTTAACGATAAACTTAATATAAAGCTCACAATATCTTAGGAAATAAATGTGTAAAAGTACAAGCAAAATTATAAAGAAAATATCATGAAACGGTTTATGAATATTGAAGTTTTCGAAAAAAATCAAGTTTAAGTTTATTACATAGTACTGACCTAATAATAAATTTTATAAGAAAGTGTATGTTTGTGCAAACCTTACATGTTTTCTTGGGATTTTTTAGAAAAACTACTTTGGTTAGGCCAATTGGTTTGAATTATGCATATAAATAAACAACTTTTAGTGAATGGGTCTATATATAGCTCTATTAAAATTTTTTATACTTTAAAAGAATGTAATGTAAGAGGAAGAGTAAACATATACATAATCTGATTAGGCATGAAACACTAATAACAAATAAAATCTACTAATACTGAACACCCGTAATGCTATGGATATTATAGAAGTGTTCTAAAATGATTTGATATAGGATTTAATTAACATAAGTAAAAACGGTGCGTTTACAATTACTCCCTCATCCAAGGTAACTACACAATGTACTATACATGAAGCATAAGGCATTGCCCTTTTAACACATGTTTATATTCTATCTCTTAAATACAAAGCCTTTGTCATTCTTCTGGTCGCTTCTGGGCGTACTTTATTATCACCGTGATACGGATAGTAATTTATAAAGAAATGACTTTATTCTGTTCTGAGCCCCTATCCAAACATTCTTCAAAGCGTACTTTTTAAACTTGACTCCCTTCTACTTATTGCGCTTACTCAATTTAAACGAAATTATTTTAATAATCGATATGTAAAATCAGGTGATTCCATTACTCTACAGTAATAGTATAGTATTCTAAGTGTAGTAAAACCAATTATGTATTTTAGGTATGTTTATAAGGTCTTGTTCAACTTTGGTAATTGAACTTTATGCAGTATGTATACTATCTAGAATGCCGTATATCTAAATTTTTACTATCATGGATACAAATGTTTTTATATCGGACGAGGTCAAAGTAAGTTGAATATATCATATTTGTTTTGAATGTATAATACATTTAAATAACATAAGAAACAAATGTAAGGAGAATAAATATAAATTTAGAATATATTATTTCGTAGAGGTTTGAAGATATTTGTAAATAATGCTCAATACAATTTTTCACACGCCATTTATCTTGTAAACCAATCAACAAATATATAGCGGATGCAGAAGGCTTAGATTACAAACATCTGGATTGTCTCAATGCTGGGATGAATCAATAACTGCTCAACATCCTTGTGTTTAAACAATGGTATTAGAAAAACTAACATACTGCAGAGGTCTAGCATCCATATATTACCGAGGATTAAGAGCCAGTAGTATAAAAATTGCGTAATATATACATTTTTACTAAGTGATTAATTTTACTAATATAACAATTTATTTGGACTATTTTTCTTTATATATTACCGACGCAGCATTTCCAGTAAGTGTGCACTTGGATGTAATAATTACATTAAAAGTATAATAAAGTTAATATTCGGAGTAAATTATTAATCCTAAGAGATTCCACTGAGAATTTGGTGGATTTAATTACCATAAAGCCGGGCATGGCTGGAGTAATAACCAGGGAGGGCGTGGCTTTGAGTTTCGGCCAGGGTCATGTCGACAAGTCACGTTCATTTTGATAAGTCTTATCTGTTACTGGTTTATAGTGTAACAGTTTTCGAACGGGTTTAATAACACAAATTATATTTAATAATGTTGGTCACAGGGAAATTTTCAAAATAAATCTGAGGAATTCGTTACTTTAATACTTGAAAGGGTTAATAATGTAGACTGCCAATCCTCGATACATTTCAGGCAGAATTTAACTGGCACAACTTATGTTTTGTCTGTTACCGACGCAGCATTTCCAGTAAGTGGATGTGGACTTGGATGTAATAATTACATTTAAAGTAGAATAAAGTTAATATTCGGAGTAAATTTAATTCTAAGAGATTCCACTGAGAATTTGGTGGATTTAATTACCATAAAGCCTGGCATGGCTGGGGTAATGGCCATGGAGTGTGTGGCTCTGAGTTTTGGCCGGAGTCATGTCGACAAGTCACGTACACTTTGATAAGTCTTATCTGTTACTGGTTTATATTGTAACAGTTATCCAACGGGTATAACAACACAAATTATATTTAATAATGATGGCACAGGGAACATTACAAAATAGATCTGAGAAATTTGTAACTTTAATACTTGAAGGGGTTAATAATGTTGACTGACAATCCTCGATACATGTCAAACAGAATTTAACTGGCACAATTTATGTTTTGTCTGCCAGTGGATGTAAAATATTAGTCGACACGAGGAGCAAAGTTTGATGTTTAAGTTGCTAATGAGGTGACACCTAGGTCAGAAATGCAATTAAGCACTATAGGCACCGAGTGGTTATTATAGAATATTATCATACGCAAAACAGAATTAAAACATATACATTTTATTTTATATTTATGAGATATTAACTCAAAATATAAATGTAAAAATTATATCTTTACTTTAATATCAATTTTACGTATCAAAACAGCCTTATAAAGTGCATTTACTTCTACCGAAAAGATTAGCGCAATAAAAAAAAATCATGCGATATACCATTTTCAGATCTCTGACATAAGGTAGTGAAAAACATCATTTTATGTATAAAGTATCAAATCGTTATTTTACAGTATGATAAAAATAAATGCGATATAGGCATTTCTCTATACCTCTTTTTTCAAGACATATCAGTGGAGAAATGAGTTTTACACGTAAATTTTTCATGCAACTTAGCGAGACCTGTTGCGAGATACGTGGTATAGCGTACTCCTGCCTTGCTATGAATAACAATGTTTGAAGTATTGAACGGTATTTTTATATAAAAAATCTGTAGTATTTTAGGAATGAAAAATGCAACCTTCTAGACAGCTTGATATTAAGACGAAGCGGAATAGTACGTATACCCAATAGTACTTAGTGTATTCAGTACTTTTAGTGCAGTCATTGAAGCATTATTGCTCCCAATTTTTTTTTACTGTGAACCGAATTGCATACAATTTTGGAATTATGTTCATCTTACTCTTAACTTTAAAAGTGAAAATGATTTGAACTCCGCAACCACCCTGGGGGTGGTTGCCACCCCTTCTCAGGGGTTAATTTATTTTTTTCTAAATAACCTCGGATATCGATAGATGGCCTAATTTTAAGCAAAAAATAATCTATAACGTTTTTCTAAAAACCCAATACTTTTCAAGTTATTGGTAATTGAAAATTCGAAATTTTTTCACGTTTTTCATCGGTTTTTTTGCAAATATCTCCAAAAACATACGTTTTATCGAAAATGTTATAAAGAACACAATTGTAGCAGATTAAACAATAAACCATTTGGTTTTTTATAAAGTACTCCAAGTGCAATATTAAGCTAGATATTAAAAATCTAAGCTGTTTTTTATTTTGTCTGAAATTTAATCGATGTCATCAATGCCATCTATCGGCGAGCAGATGCATTTTAGGCATTCTAATAAAAAATATTTTTATAGAGCTTGAAATAAGCTTTAAAATGAGCACTATTAACAGTCTTTTGCACGTAAAATAAGTGAGCTGTATTGCAAATAAGAGGAGCATCTAATGTTTTTTCTTTAAATCAACGGGTTTTCATAAGTGCCATTTCCACCAAAATTAAAATTAATCGTATTCCTCCTAAAATAAACTTTATTATGAAGAGTTTGATAGATTTTATCAGTTTAGTTGCTTCAGGACACATATTTTAAAAAAAAACTCACGATTAAAAAAAAAATTCAAATTGTTATAAAACCACCTTTTTTCATATCACAAAAATGACGACATATACGTATAAAAGTGTAGGGATGAAAAAATTAGGTATATTTTCTGACAAAAAATTTGGATTTTTTAATTTTTATTTCAAACAAAAATTGACGGAAATATGATTGTTTAAAGAGCGCGTGGCAGCGCAATCACAGCCTCTCTTAAGCCCTTTAACCCTTCACCGTTTGAGAAAAAGGTTTTTTAATATATATTTGCAATGAAGGATGTTGTAGCTCTCTTAATTACCTTTACAATGGGTTTTTATACATTGTGATAGCATAAAAAACTTATCATATTTGTTTCTGCTTAGTAACTGAAAATTTCGGGACTATGAATATTTGGAGCAATGTGAAAGTACGCAGTTAATAGAGGTCCAAAACTATTGTAATGTGTATATATATACATTAATATGGCTCATATATTTTGGAAACGTAGGCATGAATACATACCAACGTTCTTATATGTATATATAACACATTTGAGTGAATTTTATATAATTTGTAAATAATATAATGCAATAAAATGGCAATTTTTTACCCTAAATTAAATGTTTTTAAATATGTAAATCATATATATTTACGGTTTTAATATAGGGGTAGTTTTAAGGGTAGAAAAGCTTAAGAATATGATAATAATTTTCGAAGAGTGTGGAATAATATTTAAATCCTTTTCATTTTATCAAAACAAGTTTTTAACAATTTTTTATCAAGAGGTAGATTTTAAGGGTTGAAAGGGGGGTTAAAAATTTGATAATTATTATAGAGAATATAAAATATTACTTACTCTATACATACATCTTTTTATGTCATACCAAAGTATTGTTTTGTGATTTTTTCAATTTAGGGGTTGTTTGCAAGGGTTGTAAGATTTTCAAGGGGTTGAAAAATGATTTTAATATGAGGTAATTGTGTTAGGAAACACTTTACAATTGCACCACTTACTACTAAATATGTTTTCTAGCGATAAAATGGCTCAATGTCGATTTTTCCATTAAGGGGTTGTTTACACCCCTTAAAAAATAATAGGCGGAGTTTAGATCATTTTCACTTTTGAAGTTAAGGGTAAGATGAGCCTAATTCCAAAATTTCATGCAAATCGGTTCACAGTAAAAAATTCGGAGGTAAGACCGTATTTTTCGCTTCAATGACTGCACTATTTGCTGAAATGGCCTTGATAACAAAACAGTCCATGTCGAATGTTATTCGTCTCTGCCTTAGGCAGAATGACCTTCCAGAATGGCCGTCGGTGTGTATATGATGTCCTTTTAGAGGAAACGTACTTCACGAAGTTTCTAGGAATTTTACTTGACAGAGGATGAACACGCCGTCAATATGTATGCTGGAATTTTGCAGGCAGTATTCTTGTGTCACCTTACAGTTACATTTTTCCAAATTATTAAAAAGGCTTATCATGGATTTATTCATCGACACATCTTGTTTAGAGTAAGAATTTGGAGAGGCTGTGCCAAAAAATAATTTGAGCGCTCTTCATACTTCAGGAAAAGGCTGTCAGAATAATTTGATAGTTAGGTGATAGATAGTCGTACAGGAAAGCTTTTAGGGAGCTTGAACTTTTGACTTTACCCTGCGTCTACATATTTGATATAGTCATGTACTGCAGGTCAAGGAGCACTTTGGAGTATGGCGGGGACATCCGACGATATGATATATGAGGCAGTGACAACTATCGGCTCCAACATCACAGATTGACATTTGCGACAAAAAGTTGATGTCAGACTGATCAATAAGCTCCCGGAAAGTATAAAGAGTAAAACATTTTGTCAAAAACACCTATTGGTGAAAAGTGCATTCTACTATGTCGATGAGTTCATGATGAGCCTCTCGGATTTATGAGAGGCATAGGATATGAATATGTATAATATATATATATTCTCGTATATGTGTAATATTTGTATGTATATATATACATGCTCCCCGCGAGCAAGTACTTTTTGCGATTCAATGTTTATTGAAAATATATATATATATATATATTCTCGTATATGTGTATATATATGTATATATATATCTCTGTAATATTTAATATCATATGATAAAGTTTAACGAAAGATTATAATTCCGAATTTTTCCGTCATATTTAATTTACATCACACATCAATATCTTGGAATTTTGGAATCTTACCGATCCGCACAAACCTTCCGTAAAGGTCATAGTCATGATAAGAGCGTCCCTATTCGGTAAAACTGTATGCTTTTCTATAATTATATGCTTATCTATAATCGACTTACCTATAATTATAACTAAACTGATTTCAGCGTGCAATTCTATCATAAAATATATCACCGTAATTATGGTTATAATGAATTATTCAGATGTCCGTAGAAATGCTTAAGCTTTAACAATGCAGATGAATGTTCTTCTCGTTGCTTCATGATGTTGTTAACGGTCATCTGTTTGATATGTAAAGTTTGGCTGTTCAATAGCTGGCATTGTTATCCCTACTTAACTATCTAAAATAATAAAATTTATAAATAGAGAAACTATTAATTTGTTATAATTGGGTACATGAGGTGTGTCTTGAATGTTAAACTGTAGGATTTCACTCCCTATCAGGTGACACGAAATCAGTGAGACAGATTAATTACAAGGAGGGCAGAGCTACCTGGACACAAGATATAATCAAGGCAGTGATAATCAGAGGGTAGGGCGTGACGTCACATCTTCCAGAGTTCACTCTTGTGTCAACGTGGAAAGCTGGTGTTACTTTGAAGTGGACTCCAATACAGTAATTAAGTACTAGATTTGTTTTAGTGGTTAGTTTCCAGTAGTGTTTTAATGCAGATTTTGTAGTTCCTAAATTAAAATGAACAATTTTTTAAATATTATTGTGTATACATAGAGTTAAAGTGAGTTTGTAGATTTAATTTAGGTTCATATAATCATTTTGTTATTGTTGTTGACATTCTCATCGCTTTAGGATAACTCCGCCATTACATAACACCTATAACTAATTCACGATTTTATTGCGGTAATTATAAAGAGTTTGCATTAGTATAAGAATTATTTAAACACTTTCATTACAACATGCGTGAACAAAGTAAATCAGGAAGTAAACTCGTTTCCATAGTGAAGCGTTCGACGATGTTCTCATTCCATTACGGGGAATGATTTACTCCTAACTACTTTAGCTAGAGAGTCTTTAGTGAAAATAATTACTATGTCTCTTTCATACTAGGCCACTTGAAACTGTTAATCAGCAATCGACTATATATAAATAATTTACTAACTCAATACTAATTTTGGTTATAATTGCCAATTGCAACAAGTTAAATATATTTGTAAATAGTTTTAAAAACCAGCTATATATAGATTAATAATTTTTTCAATAATATTAAAGCCAATGAAGTAATTTAGAATTTGTATGGTGTTTTAATATTTTAGGTTAAAACAAAGTAATATAGACTGAAAGCCCCCCTTATCCTATATAATCCAGAAGAAATCGGATGGGTTAGACAATAACATGTTAGGTAAAAATTTTCTAACCTTTTATAACCGTGTTTTACAATATCAATACTATAAGGATTCTCTGAAATATAAATGAATCTTATGATATTTTCAGTAAAAGTATAATAATGAACTAAAGAGCTAAGGCATTGATAGTAAAAATGTACGTAGTACAGTACGTATCACTTAACTTCTCAGCCCACAGAATTTTCATTCGTTATATATGCAGCATTGTCTGGAACAATCTACAACATAAAGTTCTAAACGTTTAGTAATTAGAACAATAAAATAAATATAAATCAAGCGATCACTGTTTTTGGGGTTTTCAATTTGAAGACCTGTTTGAATAAACCTACCAAGCGATAATATATTGAAATTATAAGGCTACTGTCTTGTAAAATGGGTGTCAATGCGATACGTGTTACGAAAGTAATTTTAATATTCTGGAATAAATGATAAGCTATACGATTTCCCAGCCGAATATACTAAATTTTGTGCACATGAGCTATGCCGGATCTGTAAACTGATTATACCTCATTAACCAAGTCTATTAGCTGAATTATCCCCCCTTTCTTACACATTCCTGATTAAAAATGAAAACATGTATTTAACTGGCCAGTAGCTTTGAGAAAAAAATAGCATCAAGATTTGCACAATCAAAACACCAGACCTCTCAAAGGTGGTTCTATGTAACTGACGTTATCAATTTTGGACAAAAACAGTATCAAGAATGATCAAGTGTGTCTCAATTTTTCATGCGGTTGTCATTAAGTTATTTAAAAGTTGTAGCAGGAACATACGACATTAAGCCTAATAAAGCCGTAATTTCTTTAAATGTTCTTACCAATTCACAAACAACCAACAATACGAGTTGATCGTTATCATCAAAAAGTTTATCTGTTAACAAAAAAGTGTCTTAAAATTGGAAGTAATTTTTGACATAATTTTTTAAAATAAATTTTTTAATTGATTAAAAAACTTTCTGAAATAAACTCTCACGAGGGAAGTGATAAATGAAATCCTAAATTTCAATTTTGTAGAAAATTATGATTATGAGAATGAGTTGTTTAAGAAGCGTGAACGAGTTGTTGTACCAGTTAGGAAGGTTATAAGCTATATAGTTACACTGCTGCTAGCTGGCAAGTCTAGCCGGAATGTCTGGACAAGACATTACAGTGAGACGGGTGTAATGTGCCGGCTTAACTCCAGACAAATTACACTACAAACTGTGACATTCTTTTTTAGCCTTTAGCAAACATTGGATAGTTTGTTGAAAAAAAATGTCTATTATAAACAGTTTTTAAAGTTTTGACTATTAAATATTAAACAAACGTGTTAATAGTAGAACCATATTATTTGTGACTTTTGAAAGCATTTCATTGTTTTAATGACAAGATTCTACGTTAAACTCTGACGTTTTCTTCTTAGTTTGCCATTTATTGGAGCACAAGTCAAGTTATGTATTACAACAATAAGTTTTCAAACTATGTTTTATTCAATTCGACTAAATTTATCAGATTTAGGAGATTCATTTAACAATTACATGGGATATAAATTTAGTAGAATAGTCACCATTCAACAAACAATCAGACAATTACTTCTCGTCAGAATTTTTATTCATAATTTTTGTTTGAGTAAATTCTTAGACTTATTTCTACGATAAAAACAAGGTTACAGTGGTAAATTGATAGAACTCTGGCAAAGTGTTTAAATTTAACTAATAAAGAATCATTATTTTTTCGTATTTGTGCCAAATTAAAAATAATGTTTCTAATTTATTTCCTTCAAAAATTCTACGTAATATTTATATATAATAAATGCATTTAGTTTCTTTAATCCACCCAACCCATATGCACGTACACTGATTACAGACTTATATCACAGCCTACAGGACTCAGGCCACTCATATCCTGCTGTACTAGAGGATGTTCCAGTCAGGTTTGCTCGTGATAATCATGTCGGCGAGATTGTTAGTTAATGAGAGTATAGTACGTCACGGCCAGCCGACTTGTAATACGTCATCACTAAGTCCTGCATACTAGCGTTCCATAATATTAGGTAATCACAGGGCGTCATTTATTTAGGATGTCAAGAAGTACATTATCATTTTGATTCCATTCTTTAATTTAAACGCATTAAAGTTTAATAGGTGCCTTTGATATTATCCAGGTAAGAGTCTAGTATATTAATAAAGATACAGGCTTTTAGAGACAGGGGTCTTTGTCTAATCAATCAGTTATCAATATTTATTAGTTCCCTAGAGAAGGGAGGATACATGATTTTAACACAACCATCGGAGCAGAAGCTACTGAGGATGGAATGTTTTGTATGTGATTTCCTACACATTGTGAGTTCTAATCCAATTAATTAGCCGAGAGCCTCAATGTGTTGAAAGTAAAAAAGCTTTTATTTCAAAAACCTAACGGGTCTAAATTTAGAGGAGGCAAACAAAGACTAATAATATTGATGAGACAGGTACGAGCAGGAATTAGTATGGTTGGTGCTGATGGTGGGGGTATGGTGAGCGGGAAACGGCGGAGGCAGTAATGTTGATTCCAGTGGAGCAAGCGAGAGTATTAGTAAGCCGTAATTTAAAAATAGGAAGAGATTTACCATACAAGATCTTAATTCGTATTTTTGAGCATAAAGTTATATTTATTCTTATCATACATAAGTTTTAAAGTATGTCACAATTATATTATTTTAATACGAAGTAGAAGCCAAAGATTTCTTTTTGCAATTGCCTAATTCGGTAAGAATTCTTATCAGCTTATCTGTCTAAGTTTTTTGACTCTACAGAGTTACTATCAAACTATTGTTACCAAATATTACCACGCCCTAGTACGGGTAATAAGTTTATAGACATTTTCGTACTTAACATGCGTGTAATAAGAAGCCAAAACACAATGCATGAACAATTTTAAACTAAGAAGCAAAACATTATTTCATTTCGGAAATTTAAGTATTAATCCAAATTCCCCTATATGTTTACGTTTGTCAGAATCGGTCACGTTATAAATCAGACTGTGAATTTAAATTATTTTTACTAAAGCGAGTGACCTTTGAAAGGAAAATAATCAAAAGCTGGTAAATTTTGTAAAGAGCGTCCTTTTGATCAAAGAACACTTTTGATCATTCATAATCTGTGGCTTGATTGTTGCTGGGAAAACACAAAATAATACGAGTATGATGCCGGTTTCTCAGTAGATCACAATAAGATTAAAAACCAAGTCATTCTCTTTAGTGTTTACAAAAGCTGACATTGTCCGTCTTGATATGTTTAAAATATGTTATTAATTAATCAATAATAAAGGTACTATTACTAACCTGTAAAAACATGTATTCAAAGTCTCAGTAAAGGTAACTAACATGAATATAAGTAGTCTTAGTCATTTTAACATATAGCTTATAAGAAAACATACATCACTATATTTAATAGTGATAAAGTCATCACAGAATCCATAACATTTGTGTTTTTTGGTTTTATAGTTACATAACAAACGGTATGTTTCTATCAAGTAAAGTTTCAAGGTAAGTGTTTAATTTGAGGCGAATCGCACTGTGATGGCTACGACGTTTCGGTACCTGCCTATGAATCAATAAAAACTAATAATGCAGAGTAATATTGTTTTGATACCTCGTAATGTATCTATGAATAAATAAACACTATTAATGCACAATAAAATTGTTTTGACACCTCGTATTGTATCTTTGATTAAATAAACCCTATTAAAGCACAATAATGTTTTTTAACTCGTAAATTGTATATGAATAAATAAACACTATTAATACATAAAAATATTCTTTTGGTAACTCGTAAAGTATATATCAATAAATAAACACTAATATCGCATAACAATATTGTTTTGATACCTCGTAATGTATATATGAATAAATAAACCCTATTAATGCATAAAAATATACTTTTGGTACCTCGTAAAGTATATATCAATAAATAAACACTAATATTGCACAATAATATTGTTTTGATACCTTGTAAAGTACCAATATTTCCAACTGTTACGAAGTAAAAGACCCTTCAGCTGAATTAACTTCAGACGTGCAGAACTCCAGGATGTCATATGTTTGTCACCTCTAGTTCTAGAAATCGGTAGTTGGTTATATTGTTTTGGTATTTTTTAACAAATAGAAATGACGTTACTAATTTTTTTATAAACAGCATATGAGTACAGTTTATTAACGAACCATATAGCAACATCACGTTTTTTTACATAAAATAACTAGCTGTAACCCACAGCTTCGCAAGCAATCTTTAGAACCGAAATCTTTATATTACTTAGTAGAAGCAATTATGCGTGATTAGCCGCGGGTAACAGCTAGTTCGTCAATAGATTCGTAGTAATTTATAACGAAAACTCTCGATTTTTCAATAAAATACCCACGGCTTTGCACGCGATTTCCTACAGAAAAATTGGGACATAGGAGGCATATTTCTTTGGAACGTCGTTATTACCCTTCTGAGATAAATGATAGTCACTGAAAGATACTCCAAGCTCATGATCTATTTAAGATTTTAATTTTAAAAACAGTCTCAATATGCACCTCTGAAATAACTGGAATTTTTCTCCAATATTCTATGATTTTTTAATACAATTGAACTATATTAACCCAGCGTGGACAGGAGTCAATAATTCGAATTCATTAGCGCACATACGATGTAATAAACGATGGCGCTCAATGTAATTTTGAAACGAAAATAGGCATATTTTAGGTACACATTATTACAGTCTAATGATTATGAGCTTCAGATATTAAGCGAAATTGCGTATGGCTTTTATTTTAGGCTTTGCGCGTGTATCACTTCTCGATCGAGAGAATATAGCAGTTTAAGGTAAAGTATTACATCGAATTTGAATTGTATTATCTCAATAGTAAAGTCTATGCTTAACAGTGATTGCAGAAACAGTTGGAACAAAATTTGCTGTTTATTTTAAGCTTACTCTATGCTCTAAAACTATAAATGTAAAGAAATTTAAAATGGTAAATAAATTATAAAAGCATATATTTATTTTCTCGCATTACATATGCTTAGAAAGAACAGCTGATTAAGTTTGAACAGGCTCTTTCACTTAATAATATATGTTTGCTTATGCGTTTACAACGCATTTTTTACGGGTATTTCCGTAACTTTTAGAGACCAGTGGGGCGGAATCCTGAATCCTGAATAGGGGACGGGATAAAAAGTATCCTATGTCCTTCTCCCAGTTCTTATCTACCTCCCTACTAATTCTCAGCCAAATACGGTTTAGCCGTTCTTGAGTTTTATTTAAGGAGAAGCCGATCTATTTTTATGACTTATTCTGTCCGTCCTCATGGGCCACTGGCCTGTGCGACGATCCTATCAAACAGAATAAGGGGATTGTCGATACAGTACAAGGTCGATTGTACTGATAAAAAATGCAACGATCACAAACAGGATTCGAACCTGCGCTATCCCTAACTCTGACTCAAAGTCCAACGTTATAAATATATATAGGTTTATTCCATTATAAACATTCAGGCATCTGAAAACTTAAAAAAATAATCCTACTTATAATATGTTAAAGGAAAAACAACATGAATTTTGGTCAATTTAAAGATAATTCTAACATTTTAGTAACAAGACGATTTGCGACAAAGCTAATGAAGTTATTAAATTTGGACATACACGTACAGATCACGTAGGGCTATTGTAGGGAATATTCCAAATAATGTATAACCGTCATTAAGAGAGGGGTTGTAAGGTAAGGAGAAAGTAGGATCCGCTAATGGGCACCGGCTGGGCCTGCTCAAAGCGAAGCTTCATTTAAAAGTCATATTTTTACGTTTTATTTCCTTATTCTCTTTAGATACACAGCTTAGTAAATCCCTGTCTAGCTTCCTGATTCTGACTGTTGATCTCTAACTTCACATTGAAACACGATTTCGAAAAATAACCATGTTAAAAATAATTACTAGACGCTATTGATTACCGTGCTAAATGTATTTGTATATATTGTTAAAATAAAGTATATAGATCTGTTTAGAACCTTACATCGTTTAAATGTTGTTATTATAATATAATTTAGTCTGTGGAGTAAACTGTAAGTAAATATAATTACAAAAAATAACATACATCTTTAGTGCGTGGTCTTCATAACAAAATGTATATTATTTAGCTATAGCGAAACGCAAAAGTCACAGCAAATTCGTTTGTCCATTACCTTAGTTCTGAAGTTCAGTAATTTTTTGTGCAATACAGTTCGGAATAGTATTACTTAAGGGGGTTCGGTATGCCCTATCCTTCCCATGTTTAATTTGGCCAATTTTATGTACCTTTTTCTCAGAAACCTTTAAAGCTATCATCGTCAAACTTTAGGACACTACTATTTAGACCTTTGTTAACATTTAGAGCGGAAGACATTATAAAAATCTATTTTAAATTTTTATTAAAAAAATTAAAATTATAAATTATTTAAAAAAAATTAATAAATTTTTTATTTACAACGAATTAAATAAAAACTTCTTTTTTTAACTTTGTTCTGCTCTAAATGTTAACAAAGGTCTAAATAGTAGTGTCCTAAAGTTTGATTATGATAGCTTTAAAGGTTTCTGAGAAAAAGGTACATAAAATTGGCCAAATTAACATGGGAAGGATAGGGCATACCGAACCCCCTTAATGATTGTCCTGAAACGTTTTATAGGTCTAGTGTATTCAATTTTCAACGATAAATTCACCCAAGTGGCAGGGCAAAACGCAAACTAGCAATAGTGACATATTAATAAATGTACGTTTCATTAAATTCATAATGATATTTTATATCCTATATACCATATAACAGTAATTTTCGTTTAAATAAAATGAGATAAAAATACATTCTGGCAAAAATGAAATATCATGTAAGAATTAAAGCAATAGTGACATATTAATAAATGTGCGTTTCATTAAATTCATAATGATATTTTATATCCTACATACCATATAACAGTAATTTTCGTTTAAATCAAATGAGATAAAAATACATTCTGGCAAAAATGAAATATCATGTAAGAATATAAAGTGATCTTTTTTTTTATAAATATATACAGAAAAAAGTATACAAATGTGCTTTGAGATAAACAGCAATTGATGTCTATGCATTACTAGTTTATTTACTTAATATAAAAAGGTTTTAGGTGATAAATTCTCATGCATTTCCTAAAAGAAACACAACTCGCAACAAACGTGTGCCTGGATACACTGGAAACATTTCCAAAGTTTCAAACCTTTTGATCGTTCAGTAACAAGTTATGTGTCATAGAGATTGTCGACGACATGTCTCTCCCGGGACTCAGAGACATGTCTCCATTGTGTAAATGTTATCAGCTTCCAACCAACTACACATGTAGCTGATGTTCTTTCTGTCTCTCCTACACAACTTCTCTGTCAATAGAAATACTCATCCAATATTTGTGAGCAATGGAAACAGTGCTCTGTTGTGTTGCAATACGTCCCTGGAGTAGAGACGGAACTAGAACTAGAATAAAAGTTGCAATAGAGTGTTTATGGTAACAAGACACCAAGAATATTACGCGCACATTTTTCTAATTCCAATATTCCAAAGTATGTGGTTTAGGAACATTTCAAGACAAAAGTTGGACAGACACGACAAAGTAAATATTATAGGAATACATATTTCGTATAATGGGTAGTTTTTAGATTACTACCCCCAAATCCTGGTTTACGACCACTAGCCAGATAATTGTATTGAATAAAGTATTTATTAAAGATATTAGAAGGTGTTACTAATCAAGCATATGTCTCGTTAAATTTAGTGTAACAATAATGTATACATCGAAAGCCACCATTTCAGTTTATAATAGAGTAATAAAACACTTTTAATGATAGTTCTTGATTTATCGGCATAAACATGATGGATAAATTTACACTCATGAGCTTAGATTCCAGAAAATACGTACAAAATTCAAGAAAATAAAAATAGGGCTCAAAATTGCACTTTGAGTAAATTCAGTTTTTCAATTAAAAAATCAAGCCATTTGTTTTTACGATTGGACAAAGCAGAAATAATTGAAATCGTTCTACCAGAAAAAAAACCATATTTCAACTTTATACGATTTCGGGACGTTTAAGAATAAGAGATGAATGTATGAGTGAGTGATGGGTTTGCTTTTCTTGTGTATAAAGATACTCAAATATTTAAAATCATCAGAACATTAAGAATATATAATACAGAACTTATGAAATTCTTGTATCCAAGGATTGTGATTCCATTTTCAGGAGGTTTATTACAAGGGTTTCTTGCGATAAAAGGATTCTGAGATGTAGAGTTCTGTTGATCTTGTCAAAGGATATTACTTATTGGTTTAATGTACACAAATGGAGTATAAGAGACTATGTTGACTGAGATCCAATTACAAAAAAGCACGCTTCATGTTTCCTCATAGCATTTGCTTACAAAGTTATTCACAAATCTTAGAACTGCACATTTACACGAGTCAATTTGTCAATTAGTGCAGATTTACTATAGGATAAAAATATGTTATAAAACAATAATAGGGATTACAAACTTTTCACGTTTACAGAATGGCCCACTATACCGAATACACGACTAAGATCATAAAGCAACATTAAACCACACGGCCTTGACTCAAAAAAAGGTAAAATGCTATTTTGTACCAAAGCTATTGAACCACTCATATGGCATGTCCTTGAATTGACCTGTTGCCAAACCAACAAGCAGATAAACGTCGTGTATTAAAATACTGTCTCTTAAATATACTTTTTCCTAACTTTAGTAGTAACCAGTGTAATTAATATTGTTCTATAAGAATTTAAGTTGAATGTAAAAATAAAAACAACTATATACATTTAAGACTTGAACAATTAATTTAGTATCTTTTAAGGTCTGTAGGACAAAAATCTCTCGTTAGGAAAAGTGAACACTGAAGCAAATTCTTGAATATACGCTTTAATAAACTTTATGATAGACTAAATACATTTGCTTACTCGCTGTTTCTCAGTGAATCGAATTCTTCTGAAGTCTCATGTATTCTTAAATTTAAAGAAATGTGTGATATATAGTCTCACTATATTACATGGTAGTGAACTGGTATCTATGTTATGTTGAGTTTTGCCATTCAGCAACATTTATAAAGATTTTCTTGTTAACAGTTTGGTGGTTGAAAGTAAGAATTTAAAGAGAATGATTATATATTAAATTATAAAAATTACATGAAAGCTGTTAATCTTTTCAAAATATTCGCTTGTAATATTAAGTGATACAATTTCAGTATTTTGGAAAATTTCATAACTCACTATACGATTTTACGATAACAGATATATATTTATTTTATATATATATACATCATATTTTTACCTTCTGTAATTAAATCTGGCAGAAGTACATATACTAACCTGTTTAACAAAATTTGGAAATAACTGAGGAGTTAACAGTATTTTTTAGATAAAACGATTTAAATTTGTTTTCTTTATGACATGAGGAATGTTTTGTTTTCCCATGTTTTATATCATACGTCTTTAGATGCAAGCTAATCTATTTTGTTGTATTTAGGGTCAGTTATCAAAAAAGGACATACTTTTTGTATTACATATTACTATTTTCAACACAATAATTTTATTAATGGCATTGTTAAGTAACAAACCGTATAATAGGTGTTGCATATAATTCCACTGATGACAAATAGCCACAGATTTGGGGTCCAACCAATAGCTATTAAACAAATCCCCATAATCCCACAATGTGTGCAGTTGTGGTATTACTGAGGTTTTGTTGCTGTTCAACCTTAATCAACTAAATTAACTCCTCAAAGCAATGATATATTAGTATTTTCTATACATTTATTGTATTACTATTATAATTTTGAATGTTTTTTGTCTTAGATTTTTGTGCATAAAAATGAAACGGTTATTGGACAGATTTGTTTTCATGATAGCAGTAAATAATTCAAACCGTTTATTTGTTATGAATATTTGTTTGAACTTCATTATAAAATTAGTTTTAATGAATGTATGCATGAGTAAGGTTAATTCCTGACAGGCTTTTACTTTTCTGTAAAAACGACACTGCGTTCAACTAGTTGGTATATGCTGAGTAATTAGTTCTTGAACAATGGTTGTGGTTGTACAGGGATTAGTTAGAATTAAAAGTACACATTGTGATCAATAATCGACCAAGCTTGTTAATCATCTGAGTTTGCTGTGAGGATTTGTAGCTTTCCAATATTTCCATTGGCAACCAGTATTTTAGTGTTGCAGGCAATGAGCAAATAAACTAATTATATCCTCTGCACCTTTGTTATTGTGGGGTAAGGACATTTAAGTTTGACAGTTATCTGTAAAATGATGCACGATTGTAAAAATACTCAAAATGACTAGATACTTGCACAATGGAAGTATACTATACAAATCATGGCTTAAATTGTATTTATTTAAATCCGTACTTGTCAATCCAACATTAAATTTTTGGCAGTATTATTACAAAATATAATGTAATAATTGCTATTATAAAAATGAAGTTCTTAGCTCCGGATTCTGTAATATGGTCTGTTAATTTTAGTGAAAACTATACGCGTGTAATATAGTAAATTTATAAAGGTAATATATCGCTTGAATCTTCATTGTTATAGAATTTTTATATTTTTATAAATATTTACGTTATTTTATAATTTAGTTACAGGGCTGTGTTGCCTCTGCAATCTGACGCATGGTTCAAGTTAACTTAAGGTAATAAATTATTTAATTCTAATGTGCTTGACATCAATAGTATAAAACTTATCATACAGTTATAATAAAAAATTCATGTTTCGTTACTGTTCAGTTACAGTACTGCATTCACTCGCCATGGTAGTTTACGCAATAAAATTCCGCAAGCCAAATTGCGTAAAACTTTTGTGCAAATCAATAATAAGTTTCCTTTTTTTTTCATTTTAAAATTGCTTTTTTTGAAAGTCCAAAAAACCTATAACTTTCCTATTGTAACCTACATAAAGTTATTTGTATACAGAGTGAGTTTTATGTACTGGCACACCTTGATATAATTTAAACGGCCCGAGATATCTATGTGAAACCTTGACCTTACCTATTATAACAAACTTTTTGTAATTTTTCAATTTGTTTGAAAATATTGTCCCCCTTTTCTAAAGGGGGGCAAAGGGTGGCAACTAAACATTTTCAAATATAAACCCCTATCATGTGACCACTCAATTTAAAGGGAATAAAAAATAAATCCAATAATGCAAACTAGAGGTCTCTACGTTTATTTTAACAGATTTTATGACAAATTTACAATTGAGTAAAGTGGGAGGTAAAGGGGGGCCACTAAACATTTTCAAATACAAACCCCTATCATGTCTCAAGTTTTACACACGTCTAGCACACTGTCAAACATCCGAAGGTGAACAGTTTGAATACCTGCTACATTAAAACAGGTAAATGTTTTTAGAATTTGCGTTAGTGTTGACTCATGTTACGACAAACAGGACAAGACAGTTACTGATTTCATTATTGTAAATTTGTCATAAAATTTGCTAAAATAGACGTAGAGACCTCTAGTTTGGATTATTGGATTTCTTTCTTTGTTCCCTTTAAATGAGGGGTCACTTGATAGGGGTTTGTATTTGAAAATGTTTAGTTGCCCCCCTTTACCGCTCTTTAGAAAAGGGGAGCAAAATTTCAACAACTTGAAAAATTAAAAAAAATATGTTATAATAGGTAGGGTCAAGGTTTCACATAGATATCTCGGGCCGTTTAAATTATATCCAGGTGTGCTAGAACATAAAACTCACTCTGTATAATTTGTTTATATACATAAATCTTCAAACTACGTTTTCCTGTTATTTTAGCTTTATTAATTAGTGTTGTAAATAAATAGTCAGAGGATTAATAATCAAGTTAATGTTTATTAATTACCAAATATATAAACATTAAGCACACCGAAAATGTAACACGTGGAAGACGTACGGAAAAGAATAAATCATATTTAGCTATATCAGCTGTTGTAAAAGTTGGTGCATGCGCACGTTGATTTCTTTGCTGTCGTAGTGTGTGTCTGTGTGAACCACAAATACACGCAGGTATTGTCAATTATTTACAACACCCTTCCTCAATATCTGCGTGGATCGGTTACGTCAGACCCAAGGTCCCACAATGTTGCCAGTGTTTGATTGATGGTAGCGATTTCGTGAAAATATCGGGTACCATTTCGTCCGTCGGTATATGTTCCACCTTGATCTGTCCTTCTTGCACTTTCTCTCGGATGAAGTGATAACGAATGTCTATATGTTTCGTCCGGGGGTGAAAAATAGCATTTTCTGTCATCATTTTGGCACTCTGATTGTCACAAAGAATTGTGCCGTCGATTGACTCCGTTGCTCCCAATTCAACCAGTAGACGATTCAGGAAATTTAATTCCTTTGCCGCCCAGAGCCATGTATTCGGCTTCGGCAGTTGATTGTGCCACTGTTTTTTGCTTTCTGGCTTGCCAGCTTATGGCTGCGCCGCCCAACAAGAAGGTGTATCCTGTGTATGACCTTCTGTCCAGTGTACATGCACCCCAATTCGCATCAGCGTAGCCTGTCAATTTTCCGATATATCCATCAAAATGCAGGGAATGATTGGCTGTCCCTTTGAGGTATCTCAAAACCTTTTTAGCCGAACCCCAGTGATGATCGGATGATTTGTCGTTGAATTGTGCGAGCACACTCACGGTGTATGCTATATCCGGCCTCGTACATACCGCCAAGTACATCAATGAGCCTACTAGCTCTTTATACGGATGATTATTTGAAAATTATCCTTGGTCTTCTGCTGTTCCCCTAGATTTTTGTACTTGGACTCGTTGGTATTTCCACCGGGTTACAGGAATCCATTCCAAATTTCTTCACAATTTCCAGAACGTATCCTCTTTGTCCCATTTTGATCCCGTTTTGTTGATCAATTTCGATGCCTAAGAAATATTTGGCTTCTCCAAGGTCTATGACGCCTATTTCTTTATTTATTTCATGTTTTACGTGATCCAGTAGCGCCTCATTGTCCGAAAATACCAACATATCATCTATCCAGACAGCATTTACGATGATATTATTTTCGTGCTTCGCAGTAAATAAACACGGGTCTGATACCGTCGGTTGCAATCCGATTTTTCTTAAAATTTTGGTTAAATGGTCGTACCACATTTTTCCTGATTGCTTTAACCCGTAGATAGCCTTCTTCAAACTGCATACTTGGTTCTTTTTCTTCAATGCTTTCTGCATCTCCATAGCTGCTTTGTAAATCTTCGAATCACGGCTTTTAGTTCGTACGATGTCATTCACGGCTTCAGCTAGCCCCTCAGGCAGCTCCATGTACAGCTCTTCCTTGAGCTCACTGCTCAAATATGCCGCCTTGACATCCCAATGCTGAACTTTGGTATTCAACCCTGCTGCTAATGCCATCGCAGTTCTAATCGACTCGAATCTTGCCACCGGAGCAAATGTATCGTCGTAATCAAATCCTGGTCGTTAAGTAAGCCCTCGTGCGACGAAGCGCGCCTTTCTGCACTCTATTGTACCGTCAGGATTTAATTTATTCTTGAGTACAGTTCGTGTACCGATGACGTTCTTTCCGACCTTGGCACTACTTTCCAAGTCCCATATTCGAGATGTGACTTCACCTCGTCCATGATAGCACGCTTCCACAGCTCAGCGTCATCTCCAGTTAATGCTTTATCTGTTTTAACGTCGGCATTGAACACTAACTCCTCGAAGATGTGCCTATCTTCGTTGTTGCATTCATCAGAATCGCGGGAGTCTTTTTGCTCGCGGTGTCTCTTTCCAACTTGCATAAAGGATGATTCTAACGGCCTTTTCAAAACACGACCTTGCTCGTCGTCAATGTATACGTCGTCGTCACCAGTATTCATATCTTTTCCGCGGCCTGATCCAGTGCTAGAGACACTTTCGGGTCTACGATACTTTCGTGGACGGCCTCGGCTGCCGGTCCGTATCGTAGGCGGTCTGCCGACTCTTTTTTCCCCTGACCATGAAGATCTTCCCGTTTTCCTGCTCGTTAACGATTTCTTTTTCTTCTTCGTCTTCGAATTCAAGAGGATCCAATTCGACCTTCGCGTAGATTATCTCTGGCTTGTCCTGAATTTTCGATTGTTGATTCTCCAAATTTTTATTTTTTATCGACTCTTCCAGTGGATCAACGTTGGCTCTCGATGACTCCATATTCTCGTCAAAACGTACATCTCGGGTCACGACCGTTTTTCCAGTATCCAGCCGCACTCTGTACGCTTTTGATTCCAGGTCGTATCCTATGAATCTACCTGCAGCAGCTCTCGGGTCCATTTTTCCAAGTCCGACTGTTTTATCTAACACGTACGCTCTCGAACCAAATATACGCATGTGTTTGAGGTCCGGCAACTTGCCGTGCCAAATCTCGTACGGAGTTTTTCCACCGATACATGTACTTGGACAGCGATTCTTGATATAATTCGCCGTCGCAATGGCTTCAGCCCAAAATGATTCTGGCATCCCGGTCTCGATCAGCATGCATCTGGCTGTATCCAGCAGCGTTCGGTTCTTCCTCTCCGCTACACCGTTCTGCTCAGGTGTGTATGGCGCTGACAGTCTTCTCTGGATCCCCTACTGCTTCAGGTACTCGTCTAAATCTCCATTTCGGTATTCCCGACCGTTTTCCGACTGTAAAAATTTAATTTTTCGGCCAGTAAATGTCTCAAAAAAAATTTCTATATTCTTTGAACTTACCGATTACTTCGGATTTCTTCTTCAAGAAATACACCTCGCACCACGTACTGTAGTCATCGGCAAACGTCACCATGTACTTCGATCCGCCGTTGGAATTTTCCCTCATTGGCCCGCAAACGTCGGTATGTACAATCTCCAGTGGCACTCTACTCCTGTCAACCTTTTCTGTGAACGGTCTGGCAGCCTGCTTACCGCGACAGCAAACGTCGCATACTGTTGCTTTGCCCTTGAACGACAAATTTATCCCGGTTGCCAGCTGCTCATCAAATAATTTATTGACTGCATCCATGTGTATATGCCCAAGTCTCCTGTGCCAAATTTTCGGTGAAATTTTTGCCCCTTTCCTAAAAGGTTTTTGACTTGACGTGTCCTCAGAATTTGCTTGCGCTCGCGTAACCACCTGCGCATGTTCAGTATTTTCTTCTCTTACAAAGTACAGGTCTCCCACTCTATCGGCGATAATCACGGCTTTGCCATCAGTATTACGTACCTCAGCTAATTTGTCATTGAAGATTACTGTATTACCTTTGTCAGTAATCTTTGATACCGACATCAGATTAGTTCTTAATTCCGGTACATACAGCGTGCCATGCAAGTTCGCGATTGAAATAACTCCACCACTTATATTTATCTTGGCCACGCCCTTTATATTTGCAATTTTCGATGCTTCTGTTGCTAACTTGAGCACTGAATCGCACGTCACCGTATCTTCAAGAATATCCTCGTCGCCGCACATGTGAGTTGTGCATCCACTATCCAAACACCACTTGGATTGGCTATGACCTTGAACCTTATTGACCTCTTCTCGGTTCAGTTCCGAGATGTAAAAATCCTGTGCTACCCTAGCACTTCCTTGTGTTGATCTTCCATCCTCCTTTTTGGGACAATTTTTGGCAAAATGGCCAACCTTGCCGCATTTAAAGCATTTTCAATTGAAATTACCTTTTTCGCCGCCACCGCCATGTCTACCAAAATTACGTGTTCTGGATCTGGCCATGAATGCTTTGTCATCAGCGTCTTGTGAATCGCCTACCCTGGCCAAACATTCATTTAAGATTTTATCTTGAGCTCTTCCGGCTTCGGCAATTGATCACGACTCTCGATTACGCATCTAAAATTCTCAAAACTTGGTGGCAAACCGTGCAGTATCATTGTAGTTAAACAGATCTTCATGAATCTCGATATCCATTTCCGCCAATTTGTCAACTACGTCGAAGAAGTTGTCCAGGTACTGGTGTATACTTTCCCCTTCCTTCACCTTGTGCACGAACAGCGACTTCAATAACGTGGCTTTCCTTGCCAGCGTAGATCGCTTCAAGTTTCAGCCACAGCTCACGAGTTGTCTTACAATTTTTAATATTTTTAAACTCTGATGGCGCCATCGCCAAAATGATGCTTGCCTGAGCTGATTGATCTCCATCTTCCCACTTGACTACAGCGCTTCCATTTTCAACACTTTCTGCCGGTTTCTGGAGACTTCCATCGGCATACGGCCATAATTTCTTCTGAATCAGCAATGCCCGAATCTGAATTTTCCATGTGTCGTAATTGTCCTTCGACAGTGCTTGTATATTGCTACTGGTACCAGCCATCCATTTTAGGTTATACAAACCACTTTTTAACACAACGTGATACACACACTTAATTTCACTTTTACTGACTTTTATTAACTTTTAATGCCCAACGCTATCACACAAACGTTACTGGGCCCATAACCTGTTGTAAATAAATAGTCAGAGGATTAATAATCAAGTTAATGTTTATTAATTAGCAAATATATACACATTAAGCACACCGACAATGTAACACGTGGAAGACGTACGGAAAAGAATAAATCATATTTAGCTATATCAGCTGTTGTAAAAGTTGGCGCATGCGCACGTTGATTTCTTTGCTGTCGTAGTGTGTGTCTGTGTGAACCACCAATACACGCGGGTATTGTCAATTGTTTACAACAGTTAGTTTATGGTTAACGTCCGAACTTGAGTATATATCTTTCTTTTATCCTTGAGTAGAGTATTGGACACAGTGACTCATGTAAGTCTGCAGATTTAAGTTTTGTGAATAACTTTATAAGTAAATGCTGTAAAGAAACATGAAGCGTGCTTTTTTGTAATTGGATCTCAGTTAACATGGTCTCTTTTACTCCATTTGTGTTCATTCAACCAATAAATAATATCCTTTGACAAAATCAACAGAAGCCTACATCTCAGAATCCTTTTATCGCAATGAACCCTTGTAATAAGCCTCCCTGAAAATGGAATCCCAATCCTTAGAAATATGAATTTCATACATTTTGTATTATATGTTCATACAATATTGCAGGATGTCTATATACAAGAAAGGCAAAATCCTCACTCGCTCACACGTTCATCTCCAATTTTCAACTTCCCTATATTGTAGACAGTTGAAATATGCTAAACGCTTGCCTCATAACATAACCGCTAAACTGCAGAATTTGATACGAATCAAACATCCATAGTGACATATATGTTGTATAAGTAATAATTATGATCTTATATTTATTTAATTCTTGTATTACGTTATAGAAATGTATTGTACTTGTTTTTTTCGGTACCAATCATGGAAATTATTACTTTTCGTGTACAATTTTATCGTTCTCAAAGCATAAATGATACAAATAATTGTTAAATATTATGAATTAGATATGCCACTTTGTGGATGTTTAATAAGTTACTGCAATAACATTCACCATAGTAATGATTAAACTCTAATTAATAGTATCATTACACGTTACTCTCAATTCATTTATGAATGAATGAATGAAACATAATCTTTCTATAACTAAAGAATATTATTATTAAATATTTAAATCTAATATTCATAAAGCCGTAAAAATTTAAACAATCATTATTGTCTGTGAATTATAACAGTTATAATCCTATATATCATATAATTTTTACTTACAAATTTTGTATTTTTATGTATATATGTTTGGAATTACTTTAGAACATTTTCTTATTCACTATAAACTTCCTTTTGGCATTAAATTCAACAGTCAGCCATCTTTTAACGTGATATAATAATATCACGTACATTTTTAAACTAATTTGTGACTACATAGAAATGATTTTACCAGATTTTTCTTCTGCATCCTTACTAATATAAGAAATGAAAATAAATAAACAGATACATTAAAATAGGCCCTAAACGAATATAGTTTGACTTTGGTTTGATTTTATATTATTTTAGCCCATGAAACGATTTCATAGAGCTTTGTAACATACTGTATACAATTTCATTACATTATTGCATATAAATTAGTTAATAACCATCATAACTGAATATTTTTACATACATTTTTAACTCATTTTAATGTTAAAGTGCTGGACTATCGACAGTGAGCGTTTGTTAAAATTGTTAAATACGAGTAGTTCAAGTAACTAAACCTTAGTTTCGAACAAACAAGCAGTAATGATTTAGTTAACCATTTGCACGAGCTGGAGAGTTCCTAGCTTTCAAGCATGACGTCATTGTGCTAATCTCTCCGTACATTAGCTCTATCCCTGAAGTTTGCTCGCAGTGAATGGATGGAAAGTTCAATTCTCGTTATACGCTACATGTCAGCTGTTAAAACTTCCTGCAAATCTCTAGAGGGGTTGTTCGGAGCAAATGTTCTACATTAATTGCAATTTAAAACTTGTTACATTTATACCACCAAACGTATACACAGAACAATACATTACAAATTGTTTGATCTGAATTTTGGTACACATTTTTAAGATTATAGACCAAAAATAAGGCTTTATAGTATCGTTGTAGCACTTATTGAGTTTCAATAAGAACAAAGAATATGGAGAAAAACTGTTTTCGATTACTTTGTAAAGAATGTAAGGAAAAATACAAAATTGTAAATTTTAGGTAACATTTTAGAGTTAGTTGCAGGATAGCCAAACTTTAGGGGTAGGATTTAAAAACTATTAAATCTTATTTTGCAGAATGTTTATTAAAATTGTCTGAATGTAACATATATTTATATAAATATTTCACTGTAATTTTTACTAAAGATAAGTAAAAATAATATTGCTCAGAAGATCTCTACGTTAAACAAGAGATGCAATTATAAATTATTTATGAATGCTCTTTAAATAGCAAAAATCTTTTAAAGGGATTTCAAAATATAGGAAATATTCCTAAATTACAACTGAGATTTTTCAGTATTATTACTATTACAAAACAAAGATGAGTTTTTTAGTTGAATATCAAGATCTCCCGTAGTAGATTAAACCTACCCTTACTCTTATCCTTACCCTTACCCGTACTCCTACCAATCCTTAAGGTTGCTCATATGTAAGTGATACATTGGTTTTTGCTGTACCCAATTTGGATTCAACTGGAAGATGTAAACCAGCCAAAAAGTTAAACCTGCCTGTGGAAAAGAATTACCTTACAACTTAATTTGTTATTGTTTTCAAATTATTTAAACCGACTAAATGAAATTTGAAAACCATGAAAACTATAAACCAAGAAATTAGTCATTTCAATCTCGCCATTTTATGTTTTACAAATAGGTTGGAAGAAACATTTTTTTTATTCGCTTGGAGTTTGTTCATGATAAAATGATAACTGGCGAATTTATCCATGAAGCGAGTAAAGTGTTTTACCTTACTTTTGCTTCGTACAAGAGCGAGATAAATAATTACGATAAATGTGATGCCTATTTTAGGATTTAATCATATACAACATCATCACTGCTATTAAAATATGTTGAGTTTCTGAGCCGAATGTTGAAAAAATAAAACCTTTGGTTTATTACAAATTACATTTAATAAAAAAAGACACCTTTACACATAAAATATTATATCACGGGGTTTAGTCTTGAGACACATAAGATGACACACCAATTAAAAACGGTAAAGTGTCATAATGAGGACTGTTGTAATATGTGAATCTCAATATTCAAGTGGTAGTTTAGCCGAGCGTAATGAGTTGTTTTATAATGCATTGTTACTAATGAGGATGAGTGCTACATTTTGCAGTACCCGCCTGTTTGCATTATGATTGCTGTTGGCGTTACAGAAAAAACTTCATCATTTAGTTCAATTGTAATAATAATAATTAAACTGTAAAAATAAAATCGAATGTAAAACCATTATAGCGATTGTCTATAGATATGTAATGTACCTGTAAACCTTTTTTTACCGTAATTGATACTATATAGCAGTGATAAAAATTATAATAGTTGACGGCAGCGTAGGTTTCATATTATTACGAAATAAATGCGATTAAATCTTAATTAAACATCTTCGTCGTCTAATAATTGTATAACATGAAATAAATTGTATGAATATGGAACACGGACTTTTAAATTGTTAGACTGCAGTTTAAAATTGATAAATAATAATATTTTAAATCTGCTTTGTTTAACCTAAAATTTAAGTTCCATGTTTTTTCTAATTCCCTGGGAATTTTTTTCTGTTACATTTTAAATGTACTACAGCTAATTAAAAAAATATTCCAATGGGCTAGCAGGCGGACTATGTACGAGGACAGGATGGCTCAAAGTTCACCCACCCAAGCAGTTGCTACGCTCGACGTTACTTGACTCTGTTATCCTGAAATAATCGCGCCCTACCATCACCACTTTTCCATAGGCTTTTGTGACTGGTAAGGAAAAAGGAGTTTTAAGGCTCTTGGAGCAATTGGGAAAAAATTTAAATTAGTATAAAATTTTACTAAAACAATACTTTTTCAGTATAGATTATTATTTACACAAGGCCTTTCAAAACCAAAGGTTTCATCATCAGGCGACTCTATAAATAAATAAAGGTTAAAGAATTATTGAAGTAAATATTTTGGAGGTGGCTCGATTTTTATATCGATCTCAATTTGCCCTAGTAATTTTTTTATTTTACACACATAACAAGACGTGTTCTCTTAAGGAATGTGTTCTGGGTGATCAATAATGTGCTGAACCTGTTGAGATCTTCTAGAAAAAATCTGAATAAGGTTTTTAATTTTTTTAATCCACAATAAAATTGTGTGAAATTAAATATTTTTTTAAATTTAAATATTGAAAAAGAAAAGGTAATGCAATTTTTGTCACATTTAAAAACAAAATTACGAATGGTAAACAATTCTGAAATTAAATTGCCACGTAAATAAGTTCCTCAAGCTCAGCCGTGGCTGTGTGATTAGGTAAAAAAATAATATGTTAATTGAGTCCAGTACTTATCTTAATGTCTGATCAGTTACTGTCTGATTCTTTCACATAAAATATATTTCTACTACAAATAAAAGAAGTAAATTAAAACAATAGGATCTCTTTCTCCTTATAATATATAATGTATTTTATCGTATATTTACTGCTTATGCAATTACTAAATTTTCATATTAATGTCTAAAAATGCCTAGTGTAAATCTGTTCAATTATACTATCAGTTTTCAATAACATTTTAATTTTTAAATATCCAAACTTTAAATTTTTAAAGGAAAGAATAACTATTAGTACATTTTTTATTTTACAATAGAAATGAGGGAAGTATTTATGTCAACTATAATAAATCGATCGTCTAAATACTGAATTTCAATTGAACCTTAGACGTGCACAGGTATTACGGTTTATCAGCCTAGTATTGTAAACCGGGTTACCTATTTCCGCTACCTATAAAAATAATCTTGAAACTTCTAAAATTAAAAGTAATTTTTCTGACGTTCCTTTTACACAAGCAATAGTTAAAGTAGTGAGATAATTAAGATTGGTTTTTTGTTAATTTATTTTTAACTTTAAAACACGCGTTTACTGTTTACATTACCAGATGATGCCTTAACTGGCGAACTTGCTTGTGATATTATATTATATAGTGGAAGGAATAAAAATATATTTCCTAATAAAGGTATTAAAACCTTGTGAATTCCGTCAAGGATAAAACGTAGAAAACTGATTAGAATCACATGAAATAGTATTCGATATAGTAACACATGTGCCTTAAAATATCTCTACCATTTCAGAAAATATCAGGATTAATTGTGCACTTTTGTAAATTTATAAATATTCTAAAATTGAAAATAAGTAACCTTTTGCGTGAGTGAAACATGTCAAGATGGTTTTTTTGGTTTTTTAAAATTTTATTATGTCTTCAATGCTTTTATATAGTTCATAAAAAGTATGAAAGGAAGAAAACTAAATTGGCTAAGGAGTAACGTTATTTAAAAGTAACGATTATTTCAAGCACGTTCTCAGACTCGCCGCGTAAAAGAACCGGTGAAACGTAACTTGCGTCCCTGAATGCTTTCCATTCACGCCTCCTTCAGTTACATTGAAAGAGACTATATCCTTTCATTTACAAAGTACGAGTGCTCTTACTGTAGCAGTTTGTTACTGAAGTTTAATGTGAAAAGTAACTAGGGTAGTCTCATTATTAAAGTTATATTCTGTCCATCTAGTATATGCATGACATAAGCCTTAAAAATGCTTAAACCTTCTTTCAAGGTAAGAACAAATGTAACTTTTATCAATGTTATTTGACATATACACATGTATTTATTATTGATAATCTAGTCCTTATTTTAATTTCTATTCTATCATTGTATTAGGAAGATACAAGAGATAAAAAGGCATGATTAAGAGATAATACTAAATATATTAAAATTGATTATAGTGTACTGTTTTAATGGGTTTTTGGTATTAGGTTAATATTGTATACAAACATTGAATCGAAAAAAGTATTTACTCCGTTGGACTCGAACCCGGATCTCTCACTTGCCGGGTAAATGCGCTACCATTACAACACAGAGCCCTCACTTTTTACGATTCAATTATTTTGTATTTGGCCATATATGTCACATATGCGTTTAAATAACCAAACTAACATATGATCGGAAGATCAAATACCTTTCAAATGACTTTTATTTACATTAAATTAGTATAAATGGCAATAGCCTTATTAATTTCAACAAACATTGAATCGCAAAACGTACTTGCTCACACACACACACACACACACACACACACACACACACACACACACACACACACACACACACACACACACACACACACACACACACACACGTCTGTGTGTGTTTTAAATTAATTAATTGATGATCTAATAATGATATTTAAAATCTAATTCGCAGATTCCGGTACATCTTATTATGTAAATAATGAATAATAGAGACTTTATATATGTTCCGGATGTTTAATTCTAATGATAAAAGTTATCCTCACTACAAGTCATAAATTCATTCTAATATAAATTACTTAGGAAAATAACGTTTAAAAACTTGCTTACTAACGGAGTCAAGTCAAATGAATTTCCCGTTCTTTAAAGAAAGCTGATATTTTAAGAACGAAATTAGCTCAGCATTTCAGTTTCACGGTACGTAGGAGAAACGTTTTGTGATCAGCAAGCCAAATAACTGTAATTTGTATCAAGTCTGAAATGAAATACCCTGCGCCAGGGCTGACTTTAATTAAAAGGGTTTCGTAATTTAGATTCCACTATTATGTTTTGCCTGCGCTTCATACATACATTATATTCTCGCATTTCTGACGAATCTTGGTTTGGTTTTGGCATGAAATACAAAATGTTTGGAAGTTTATGAGTTTATAGCACCTATAATATAACATTCGGTTAACACTTATGATATAAATCAACATTCGGAATCGGCCAACCCACCATAGATGCTTTATGTGTGGAGCAAAAATTGTATTCTGACTAATCGCAAACAACGTAAAATAACAACATAAAACAATTAGTAAGTAGACAAGAGGTGCGATGGTTGTATTTACTAACTAACCGTTTAATCCATTCTTGTAATACGCGATTCAAACATAACGTAGCATACATCTTTAATGCTCAACGAAAATTATTATAAAATAATAAATTAGTGTTATAAAAACCCGAGTTTAGAGTTTCATTAATATTTTGAAAATTTGTACTCAATAAATAGAAAAATGTGTGTTCAAAAATATGAATTCTATATGTCCGATTAACGTCCTATAACTAGTCTCCGCTGTTATATATTGTTGACTATCGTTAACTGGACCATCTCATTTGTCTGATTTATTTATTAGATTAAAAGACAGTTCGTTCGTGTATTTATCACAAATAAAGTAAACAAGAATCAAAAATACTTTTTTCTTAAAAAATTATATTTAAAAAATATTTTGAGTTGTTGAGCCTTACACTTCAGCTTCTATGCATATGCCGTTCTACGATGTTAAAGTATGCCAATCTCAAGCAATTTTTCATTTATTAGGACAAGAAGCTGAGAAATCACCCATCGCACTTAAATCATAAAAGGAGACTTGCACTTGTTTTCGGTATGACTGAATGTTTAGAATTGATAAGGTTGGGAGTAGTATCCACCTCCTGCCGAGACCCATGAGGAAGCATTGCAGCACTACGTTACCTCAGTCATATCACCTTAGAAGAAGGGAAGGTCAGCTCTGTACCATCCATTCAAGCCAAAGGGAACAGAGGTAACATTCCCCTATATCCAGACTAGCAACTACCATTAGCGTTTACGGAGCCCTTCCAACTCCAATACTCATACCTGCACTAGAATAGATCTAGCGATCTACCATTGAGTCACATTATCTTTAAAAATTTGGTGACTTGCTGCTCCAGATTATCCATAAGTTTGCCCTGATTTAAGAGAGCCATCATCGGTTTTTGTAGTACAAAGTGTGGGTTTTACTGGAAGGAATAAACCAGCCAGAAGTAATACCTCTTGTGGGTTTGATGTAACTCAAGTGGACATATATAAGATATTTAATTACATTAATAAAGTTTATAATAATATTAATTAAATCATATCCAGAATGAAACTAATGGTTTTATTGTACTACTGCTACCATCTGTTGTAAAAGCCTGTACTCTAGATTTACGTGATCGAGTATCAAACATCCAAAAATGTTTCCAAAACATCTGATTTGATAGTACTAATATGATCAATATATATCTTATATATATCAATATCATTTTATACATTTTTTATTTATTATAGACGGCAATAGGCCAATAATAAATGAATTACATGATGTAAGTCTCTATATATGTGTCGATATTATATGCTAACATAACATTAAACAATGCAATAACAATATACAAAAGATATAGTTACAAGAATAGTAAATTTCGACATGAACTACATATATACTTAATAATATAATAGCAAAATATAATACAATGAAGTTTTAATGTTTGGATATTTGGATGTTTGGAGGTTTGTCCTCGAATCACGTTGAAAATGCTATACGGATTGTACTGAAATTTGGAACAGGTATAGCTTTTGGTCTGAATTAATATTTTGAGTGCTTTTTACAATCACATTCATTTAACCAAATAAAGTCGAATTCAAATTGAAAAATTAGTTTGTTTACATTCGAATGTTATGATAAGAACGAAACTTATTTTGACAGCTATTGACAGCCATAGTTCGACAAATTTTCTGAAACATCTGTTTACATTTGAATTTTATCAATAATAAGTAAACAGTGCTTGATCGGTAGTGTAATGCAGATAGTAAATAAAACATTAATACATACATTTTACTCCAAATTGCGCCAGAGACGAATTAAAATCATCTAATGCATTAAATACTGTTATAAAACTAACCTTTATGAACGAAGTTTTGAATGTTTTCACATAAACCACTTTAAACTGGTGGGTTTCCTTGCCATTATAATGTTACATTTTAACAATGGCTTACGGAAAAACAGAGAAATGAATACTAACATACCTTAACTCGCGAGAACTCGCGCTATCAATAGTTACGTGATCACTCGCGCCGTTAGGGCAAACCTACCAATGTGTAATATTGATTATAAATACAATTATTGTTTTGAACTACTGTGTTTATTGATTTCTTTCATGGAATTAAATAATGAACTGATATACAATATTAAACTTTATAGATTTATTACTTTTCTAAACATAGGGCAACAGCTAGTGTAATATAAATAATGAACAGTATAGTAACAATTCTATGAATTCAACAGACAAACATTTACTAAATAATAAATACAATATAACAATAAATCGTGTTATTCGTATACACATTACAAAACAGAACATAGATAAACTATATTACATAATTGGACCTGTAATTTGAAACACATTTATGCAACTCTCACACAGGTCCTCACTCATACTTGGAATGCTGTTACAAGGAATGGGAAGTTGAATTCAGACTACGGCTGTTATCATTGAAGAAGTCGTAGTCCTCCGAGATCACGTTGCCGAGCCTGTGCAGACTTGGGTTTGTGCTGTTCGTGTCATAGTTGCTAGAGTACGAGGAACTCTAAGGTTGAATAGAACAGAATACAAGCACTTCTCTATTGATGGCAAATTAGGACCATATGGTCCTTCCTAACATAAACTCTAAAATAAAAAATAATCATAATAGTAAAAAAGGCTTATCTAATTAAAATTTACTTACACTATATTCCATTCAATCTTCTATTCACAAAGTCACGATTCAAAAAGTAGCCCCGCCGTCACGATCATACGGTCCAGTTATCTTAGTTTCATCTAAGCCACGAGTAGTTCTCAGATATCAATTTGTTTAACAGAGTCTGGTAAAGTATTCCATTATCTAGAGACAGTGATGGTGAAGGAACGGTTATAGGTATATTTCTGTGTACTGGAATTCTAAGAATGTAACTCCAATACACAGAATTGGATATCTAGCTTATTGGTTTGCTGGTGTGTATTGGTGCACCTGACCGAGTTTTTCTTGCATCACTCCCTACCAAAAACTGAAAGTTTTCAGATAAATCTTTTGTTGAATATTTATTAATAATGTAGTCCATCAATGAAGAAATACGAATCGATCTTGAATCGGATAATTTTAGAATTGATGGCTGAATAAAAAATGGCATAGCGTGATCTCTTCGACGTAAATAAAACAGAAAGTGAATGCAGTAATTTTTTGCTATTTGCAGTTTATTGCTAAGGGATACTGTAATGTAATTGATTACATAATTTGCAGTAGTTAAAGTAGGGAAACGCAAGTGATTTGATCAACATAAGTTTAATGTGAAATGGTAGAAGTTGTTGCTTTTGTTTCAGTTTGTGCATATCAGCGAACGGCCTGGTTACAGGTGTACACCACTGAATCGGTCCATCCAAGCGTGTTGTTTATGATTAGTCCTAGACGTTGCACAGCCCAAGAAAATCAGGAGAGTCCATTTCACCAATGTGAATCCTCAGAAGAACGGTCAAGTCGTGCAGCTGCCTTCTCACCATGAGGTTACATACGCCAATAGATTCCTGTAGTCCTGTATGCAAATTCATGTAGTCGTATCCCACCGTTGCTCCTATAACACGCACAACTGTCTTGAATCTTCTGGAGTCTTTGGATCTGGCCAAGTTGGTAGGGGAAACCACACGAAACTTCCAAACTCTAGTACAGATCTCACTAAAGATACAAAACATAGTATCATGGCTTCGATGCTCAGTTCTCTCCTTGAAGTTCCCATGATGAATCCCAGCATCCGAAAAGCCTTTGATAGGATTGAACTTATTTGATCATCAGAGATTAGGTTGCTTGTCAGGATCACTAAGAGAACACAAACTGATTCAACTCCCTCCAGTGCAGATCCGCTAAATTGTTAGTGGAAAAACATAAATTCGGCAAAACCATGAAAGTGGTGTATTTGGAATTTCTTGGGATTCAGCTTCATAAAGTTACATACTATTCACTGATCCCCCAAGTTCCTATGCAGCCCACGGCAGTCTACATAGATCTTGAATTCTTTTAAAATAATAGTATTTTAGACATTACAACATTAATATAAAATATATTTGCATACATACAATTCAATAATGGTATTAATTAACATGATATTTTGCACCATTTGCCCATTTCTAAAATGTTTTAGCAAAATAAACCTTCGTGCCTTTTATTAAATTTGTATATAACAAAGAGTTTACTAATTCCTTAG